>NC_028359.1:17055333-17056670 GCF_000741045.1 Vigna radiata var. radiata | reverse complement strand
TACCTTGTAGGAAGGTCTTATGTTGAGAGATAGGGGTGGGTAGAAGTTCTCAGTGAATTGCAGTGCAAAATGGAATTGGTAATCGTTTACCATGATGATACAAGGGGCTCAAGCCCAATTTCTTTAGTTTAGTATTTCTTTGATGTATGTTGTATTGTGTTAGGCATGTAGGACCTCTAGTCCTATAAATAGTCATGCCTACACTTCTTGTATTCACTTTTGAGATATTGGATTAAATTTCTGTTGAGAGCACTCCAGATTTTAGTCTCTTAAAAGTCAAGGCTGAAGAATCCAAGGGATTCCTCAGCCACCTTCCAATCACTTTGCATTCTTTCATTTCGCCACCATCAGATTTCTCTCTCTCTACCTAACACCACCATCGTACGCCACTCGTCCAATCACTTGCTGACTCGTGGTTTCTCACTGCCACACCAGCGCATATCCTTGCAGCGTCATATTTCATCTCGCGTTTCATTCCACATTTCTCTCGAGGCCACAGACCACACACTTAGGGTTTTATCTCTCGAAGAGTTCTTCAACCTCGAGTGTCCTCCACATCACAGATCTACTTTCGTAAGCCTCTTCCTCCAAACCTCACCATAGATTTCTTTTCTCCTCCGATTTCACACCACTTTACCGATTGAAATCGGATTCCAGCCACTGCCACCGTTTAAATCATCCTTCGCTCCGTTTCAAAGCTTTTCCTCCGATCAATCTCTTCCTTCCACCGTTTAATCGGTCCATCTCACCGATTAAACCATTCTATACCACCAGATCAACCTGTTCCACCGATTAGAAACCTTCCTACCTAGAACCCTAACCTTCTCACCGACTGAATCACAAGCCTAGGGTTCGTATTCTTCATCTTCAGATTTCCGCTGCGTCTATTGTCCGAATCCTCTGTCGTTTCGGACCAGATCTATGGTTCTTCGCCAGAGTCGAGCTCATCAGGTGGTAAACGATTACGCGCATGTTCTTGTGTTTTTGTACAGAAAGTCCTTCTTAGGGCACCCTGATTTTGTACACAGGGTACCATCTGTGCAAATTTGCAGTTAAAGGCAAATTTGGTAAGGGTTTTGATGGTTTTTGGTTTGGGATGTTGTTTGGGGTTGAAGAGTTGATTTTGGGGACCCCAGCTACCTTGTAGGAAGGTCTTATGTTGAGAGATAGGGGTGGGTAGAAGTTCTGAGTGAATTGCAGTGCAAAATGGAATTGGTAATCGTTTACCATGAGGTGGTAAAAGATTACGCGCATGTTATTGTGTTTTTGTACAGAGAGTCCTTCACAAGGCACCCTGATTTTGTACACAGGGTACCATCAGTGCAAATCTGCACTTA
>NC_028359.1:17046153-17054618 GCF_000741045.1 Vigna radiata var. radiata | reverse complement strand
TAATCGTTTACCATGAGGTGGTAAACGATTACGCGCATGTTATTGTGTTTTTGTACAGAGAGTCCTTCACAGGGCACCCTGATTTTGTAAACAGGGTACCATAAGGTGAAATCTTAATTATTTTCACGAATTTGGTTTGCTTTATGATGATTTTTGGGTAAAAATATGGGGAAATAAATAAGAAGATCGTGATTTAATACGTATGACATTCGGTCCAAATAACATGAAACTTTGATATTATTAAAAAAATAACAAGCACATTATTTCCTAACATATAGTGATTACAAAGATAAAATGTCACACGCATATTGGGTTGTTCAAAATACAACTACACCCTTTGATGAAATCTTCTATTGTATTGTCATGGTTGTGATGTTGAACCTCAAAGACAAGAACGTCTCCTTCCTTCAACCCATATTGNCTGCAAAATTCTTTCCAACCTTTTCCAAACTTTGTAGAATTCCTTGAATGTGAAACCAACACCTTGCACATGACGCCGTCGTTATGACCAAGAAACACAACCTCTGTGAAGCCTCTGTTTCTGATTTCATTCCCAAATGTTGTGCGCAAGTCCAGTGGAATGATGATGATTAAGTCATTGACATTCAGAACTATTAATAGTGATGATCAAATACGTTCGAAAAGTATTGCTTACGTACCAAATGACTTCCTTGACATTGGGATTTAGTCAATTTAATAGTGAACAATGATGAATCTGGATTATAGTTACAGAGATCAATGAAATATTGCCTACTGCTTTGAGTGCAAGCACCAAAGTATATTATTATTTTGAAGCTGTTGTTACCGTGATACTGGAATTTAATGTGGGCATCAATAACCCTATCATGGTAAACGTTTTTCAGTGATGACCATCCAATTGTAATTCTAGGATGGGTTACGTTCATGTTATATGTTACCAAATGAGTGTGACCGTGATTGTCCATCAATGACCATGTACTTCCTAATTCGCCTTCATATGCTGCAGTGAAAAGCCTATCGACCCACCCATATTGCTGCAGTATTGGTTTGAAAAAATTAGATATTATAAATGCGTGAAGAAAATATACAACAAGTTAGAACATGATTACCACGTCTGTGAGGTAGATGGTTGAGTACTCCCACAAGATGGTTGATGTTGCAGTGCTTGATGACGCCGTCATGGTTTTCAAAATAAGATAGTGAAAATAGTGAAAGTATGGGTAGCTCTGTGTTAGTGTATTATAACAAGACGTGGGAAAGGAATTTATAGGGTCTTAAGATGATGGTTGATGTCTTTCCAAAGTTTTGTTCAAACCATTGGTTTCAATATATGGGTAATAGTAATGTTGACTGTCATTGGGAAGTTGTTGCAGAGTTAAATGGCTTTTAATGACCCCGTAGTGGTGCCTTTTGAATGTCCTCTTAAAATATTGAATTTCTTGACCCATTAAATGAATGACAAAATAATGCTCCTTAAATGTAATTCAAAATACTTTAAGACTTGTCAAACTGTTTTAGCAATGAATTAATGACAATTTATTGCACCATAAAAGCATATTATAAAATTCAAGTCATAAAAGACCGTGCCTTGGGTTATGAAAGGATTGCATGTAGGAAAAGACCATGTAAACGTTTACCATGAAGATGTAAACGATTACAATTACTCTGTAAACGATTACATTTTTGATGTAAACGATTACCATAAAATAAATACTCCGTTTCTGTACAAGTTGTTGGTCTGGATGAGCAAGCTTAAAAAAAGCAAATAACCACAATAAAATTTCTTAAACATATCATTCAAAAAGAGATGACCACTGCATATAATTAAGGAAAACCAAAACACTACATAAGTAAACTCCAAATACTATAGGGAGATAACATTGTAATGTGAACAACAATATATAAAACTGAAATTAAGCAACTAAGAAAAGCACAAACTAAGCAAATAACAGAAGCACAAATTAAACAAAAAACAAAAGCACATTCTACGAACTACGGTCGTTCTCATAGCGGGTTCGGAATTGCNGCATTTCATCGTCAATGTGTCCAACACGAGAATCCAACGACTCAAATCTTGTTCCCATCGACAACTCCATGTTGGAGAATTGCGTTTGAAAAGCATCAAATTTGGTGTCCACGGTACTCTGGAAGTTTTCCAAGCGCGTATCGATGGAGTCTAATCTTGAACCAACATAACACTGCATCTCTTGGATTCGGTTCAGCACATCGTTCAGTGATGTTGATGAACTCCCTTCATCAGTATCCTGTGGTTTGGATGGCTTTTTTTTGGGAACCCACTCTCCTTCTTCATTTTGTACATAACCAAATGACGCAATTACTTCAGATCCTATGATTAGAGTGGTGTTAAAAGCCTTGGTGGGATCAGTCTCAGTGGGTACATCATACAATCCAAGAACATGCGTACTAGATGAGGATATGGCAATTTTGCTTTGTCCTTCAATGCATTTCTCATCTTCTTTCTGATGAGATGTCCCTAGTTAATTTGCATATTATTGAAAAGAGCCCACAGTATGACAAAGTCCTCTTCAGATGCTTGTCCGTTATTGGTAGCACGGGGGAGTAAAATTCGAGTGATAACATAATGAAGAATCCTAGGTTGTACCTTCATTCGGCCTGCTAGAATTCTTCCATGTATGTCACGTTCATCTACGCACACCAGTTGGCGAGCAGTTATGGAATCGTACTGGTCTTTCCACTCATCCACCATTCTGCCTTCGTATCTAACACCGCCGGATGGGAGTGAAGCCAATTCGTTGAAAATTTTTGGGCTTATTTTTAACTCAATTCCTCTGACTTCACTTCGAATAACCCCATTAGGCGAAATTGTCATGTTGCTATAGAAGACTTTGACTAATTCCGGGTAGTAATCTCTTCTTAAAGAAACAAATTCTAGAAGCCCAACCTCGGACAAGATGTCGTGGAACTGGAAATTTCGCCCTTCGAACCATCCGTCTTCGAGAAATTTGCTTTCCATGATATCGCGATTGTAAAAATGNGTAGCATATCTCTGATATTGTTCATCATTAGAGAAAAGGGCATTGTTTGGTGGAGGTGGTGATGATGATGTCGAAGATGGTGTTGATGGTGACGGGGATGGTGGTGGGGATGGGGATGGTGGTGGGGATGGGGTAGGGCCGCGTCGACGACGACGTCCACCGTGAGATGAAGACGCCCTTTGTATCTTCTTTGCACGATCAGCCATTGGAGGTAGAATAGGGAAATGTGTAACGAAGATGGAAGTAAGAAGGTCGCTTGGAGAAGTTAAATAGTTGGAGATGATGGAGTAGATGGATTGTGACGTGGGGGAAGTGGGTCGTTGAATTGAGGCACCACGTTCAAAACAGGTCATTTAAAGAAGGGGTTGCAGTTATTGTAATCGTTTACAATAAACTGGTAAACGATTACCACCCCATAAATTTCCCGAATCAGTCAATTTCAAATATACACTATTGCATCCAATTTTCACAAAAATATAATTTTATTCATAAACACAGTTATATAACAACACGTAAGTACATATTGCCGTCATACAATACTGTCATCATAGTTGTTATGTACAGCATTTAACAAAGACACAAATCCAGACACCGGTAATTGTGATTCTTGTGATACCTGGTAAGATTGGTAAGATTGTGATTCAGACGGGGCGTATTCAGTTCGTTGTGTTACAGCGGGCAATGTTATCTCCTAAAACCAAATATTGATTATAAATTAGAATTGTCATTACATTGTATCTCAGAAACATCAAACAAGTGAAGCCTTCAAATACTCACAGAATCATGAACAGTTGTTGTAGTAGTTTTCTTTGAAATTCTTCTTCTTTGACTGGTTTTTTTTCTCCAAGGTTGACTTTAGTCTATTGGTGCGTGGTCTTCCCTTGCGCTTNACTTGTAGTGGGCTACGCACAATAACATCATCACGTGCACCACCACTGTCCTGTATTGTTGGGGAATCTGGCTTCTCGTATCGTAGTTCGCCCCCATCACTAATAATGTTATTTTTGATGGACGAACTACATCCAAACTTGTGTCGCAGTAGATCAAGATCTTTTTTCAACTGTTCAGAACAACCTTCAGACTCACATGCAACCTCTGCGATGTCATAGAACTGTTTGCACAACATTTGATATCTTTGCATCGACGGTTGTTGGTTGGAATTACTATACGAGGCTCTAATTAGAGTGTGTCTTCTACGNACATTTTTACTCCAACGCCGTAGAATGTATTTCACAGGCACACTATATACATCTTCTTGTCCAAATACCAAGAGGGCATGTCGACAAACAATGCCTCTGAATTCGAATAGAAGGCAAGAACAGGTGGCTTGTTTTGTCACTGGATCAAACTGCACTTTGTAAAATTTATTTGAACATTTTCCTTCCCACATTTGCTCCTCTTTGATTGTGTAAATATTGCATTCGTTGTCCGTATTCGTTTCTTTGATAAAACAATTCATCCGAGATCGAAATTCTTTTTGCACTTCTTCAAACTTTTCATGTGTGTACTCAAGTTGGAATTGTCTCTCAATTGGTGACTGCGACCCACAACCAATTGTGGTATTTAGGGACGAGAAATCAGCTTGTGTTTCTTTTTGGGCCTTGACCTTTAATGCATTGTCGTATTGCACCACAAATTGTTGGAGTGAGGTACTTGAATTTATAAATCCATCAAAGAAAGCATTCATTCCCTCNCTTCGTTGTGTAGTTGACATTCCAGCCCAAAAATCATTCCTAAGGTAACAAGGAACCCATTTATGTCTTTCGTCATACAAACTAAATAACCATTCATTATCCTCCAATCCATACGTGTTAACTAAATCAGCCCACCCATTCTCAAACTCCGTCAGACAACCACAATCATAGATAAGTGCGTTGAGATGACTCTTGATGTTAACATATTGTTTATATCCACTTAATTTTTCCGGCACTTTTTTCATTATATGCCATAAACACCACCTATGCCTACTATTAGGAAATACTTCTTTGATGGCATTCGCCATTGCTCTACATTGATCAGTGATAATCCCATCTGGGGCCTTGTTACCCATGCATCTCATCCAACATTCGAACAACCAAACAAAAGATGAAGTGTCTTCAGACGATAGCAAACCACATTCGAGTAAAATTGAGTGACCGTGATGGTTAACTCCAACAAACGGCGCAAAAGGCATTTCATACTTATTAGTCAAATATGTTGTGTCAAAAGAAATGACATCACCAAATTCTTCACAAGCTGCTCTACTTCTTGCATCAGCCCAAAACACACTACATATTTTATTCCCTTCATCCAAATCAATGTCGTAAAAAAAGTCATTATTCATATCTTTCATGGACGAAAAGTGTCTTAATAGGGCTTGTCCATCTCCGTCTTTGCATAATGATCTTCTGTGTCGTTCGATATAGTTTCTAGCATCTCTCTCCATGAAGTCCATGTTATCGAATCCCCCGACATCGCTGACAATACTCAGGAAACTCTTATTTATCCTCACTCCAGCATCGTCATTAACCTGTAATGTTCGTTTTTCTTGCATGCTAAGTTTCCTATTCCCAGCAAATAGCTTTGAATTCTTTGGGCATAGGTCATGATTGTGGTCTAAGTTAACCGTCCTTATATACCATTTTTCATCCTTCTTTGAAATGGTTATGCCNGCAGGACATTGGTTTGTTTGGGTAGGATGGGTTTTTACCTCAGGGTTTATTGATGACACGTATTTGCCTTCCTTGGAGCAAACTAATCTCAAATAAGTTACATTGTTCTTGTTATCCTTTCTAGAATTTCTTGTTCTCACAGAAAATCCTTCTGAAATGGCATATTCAGTATAAAACTTTTTTGCTTCGTCCATGTACTGAAAACACATATGCAGTCTGGGTTCATCTTCCAAAAAACAATCATTAGGGAGATCACAATTGATATTACATTCAGCCATTCCAGTAGTATATATTACACTTCTTCTACTGTCATCCATGTAAGGAAAGTAATCCCACCCTGATTTATGTGGTCAAATAAAGACATCAACCATTTCAAACAACATAATATTTTTCAATCAAAAACTTGAAGAACGAAATTGTACACACATGCTTTGACGACATTGGAAACGTAAAAAGGAATAATAAAGTCTAATGAGACAAAAGTAGAAGAGTTTACTTTCTAAATGAATGAAATAAAGATGATGGTTGCATGTTCTTACCAACACAAGAGGTATTTATGAGTTCCTTCAATGAAGGTAAAACCTTCCTCACCTAACTGCACCAAATAATTATGTCAACCCTTCTTGAAAAGTTCCTGATAAGGTAGGTCTTTAATGAAGAAGGTGGAAGGAAGATGAGGTCAAAGTCACCAATATTGAGCTACGTGGAAGACAATGGAAGTGTTACGGATGGAACAAGTATCCCACCATTACTACCAATATACAATGGGTTTTCTCTCTCATAACTATCATTAATTGCAAAAGTAACTTTTTGAAACCCCACATTAAATGCATGTACATTCAAGCAAGCAAAATATTTTTTCTCTTTCACCAATAAGTGCAAAAAAAGCACCGGTCTCTTCACTGAAAAAAGTTTATGTCATTAAATGATCCACCCATTAAGGAAAATAAATTAAAAAAAGTCATATTATAATATTAAATTGACTGAAGAAGATAAATTAATTTAAATAAATTAAAATGATAAATCTTTCAAAAGACTTCTATATATACTTCCTCATGACCATGATCAATCAACTAAATTCAGCATATTTGTAAGGACATTTATGTAATAAATTATTTATGTTTTCTCCACTGATGTCTTCTAATACTTGTGTGGATTTCAATTTTCTTGCAGATCAAGCAACGACTAAGATGGATGTGTGGGAAGACCTTGTGTATGATGATGATGTCCTTGAATCCCTTTTCAAGAAATGTGATTCTTCAGGTACACTAATACCTGGCCCAGCAGGCAATGTTCAAGCTGCTATGTTGAATAGATTAAGTAGTGAAGAACCTAAATTCACACAAGAATTTGCTCGTCAAGTTGCTCAAGCTACATTTGAGAGAGATTTCAATTCTAATGCGTGGATATGGGCTGAAATGTATATCCAACACCATGGTACGACTAACATCAAAACCATGTTCGTCCATAATTACGTTTTTGTAATTCTAAGATGTTGTATGTTCATCAAGTTCCTTTGACAAATGCAAAACTCGTTACTGATGGAAAAATGAAGAACTTGAACTCCCTTATAGAGGCAAAAAAGTCCTGGGTACTTCCAGTTGTTGCTTGCCTATTGAAAGAATGCAAACCTAACGGTTTTGGAGACATGCAACTAACAGTTAAGGTATTATTATGTTCCGAAGATAAACATTTTATTTTAATGGCAACTAATGATCTGTTATATGTGCACAGGATCCGTCAGGCACAATGCAGGCATCGTTGCACAAAAAAGTTCTTCAAGATCCTGAATTTGGAAATCATATTGGTGTTGGCTCAGTCATGATACTCAATCTTGTAAGATTGCATTCTGAGAATAACATCAACTAACCTATTACAGCCTTTTTTCATGAATATTAAAGTCACTTTGTAATTTCATACAGGTACCATCATTAAGTGTCACTCGAGCAAAGCAGTACCTCAATATAGTGCATCGCAATGTCGTAAAGGTGTTTCCGGCTGACATACAACCACCAACCATTGAACTAGTGAAACAAACACCACAACCTGTTATTCGTCTACCAAGCTGGGCAGTGGACAACAAGCATGTCAATGAAATACTAAAGAAATTCATTCCACCAGCATCAGACATTCCACCACCATCTGACATTCCACCACCATCTTACATACAACCTCCAACTGACCAACCATCAACGTCCACAGAACCAAACACCAATTAGTCAAATTATGCTATGTTTTGTTATGTATTTTGTTATGCTTGTGAACTTTTTACTTTCGATGGATAACTGTAAGATGCTATTATGACTACTTGAACAACTTAATCGCAATATTTTGGATGTTTCAGTTTCGTTTATGTTTATCAATGAAACGGTATTTTGTAATATTATGCATTAAGATATCCTAATCCAATGTTGGACATTGCTTTCATCCTTAAATGATTAGTATCTGTGACATTAATCAGTCATGGTGCCCTGTGTATAAAATCATGGTTCCCTTTGTTCAAGTTTCTGTACAGATTGCCCATTTCATCCACGTAATCGTTTACACAGGCATGTAAACGATTACCATCTGATTTCTTGCACAATAACTTCCTCAAATGACTATCTTGGACCAANTCCCTCCAACCTTGGGGCCACAACTTGCCCTACAACACTCCACTAACTACTCACAATCAATATCCAATTACAATGACTTGACTCATGTCAAAAACTAACACAAATCAGTCATGGTGCCCTGTGTATAAAATCATGGTTCCCTGTGTTCAAGTTTCTGTACAGATTGCCCATTTCATTCGCGTAATCGTTTACACATGCATGTA
>NC_028359.1:17013913-17045523 GCF_000741045.1 Vigna radiata var. radiata | reverse complement strand
TGTGTTCAAGTTTCTGTACAGATTGCCCATTTCATTCGCGTAATCGTTTACACATGCATGTAAACGATTACCATCTGATTTCTTGCACTGAAGTTCCTCAAATGACTACCTTGGAAGAATTCCCTCCAACCTTGGGGCAAAACCTTGCCCCACATCACTCCACTAACTACTCACAATCAATATCCAATTACAATCACTTGCCTTATGTCAAAAACTAACACAAATCAGTCCTGGTGCTCTGTGTATAAAATCACGGTTCCCTGTGTTCAAGTTTCTATATAGATTGCCCATTTCATTCGCGTAATCGTTTACACAGGCATGTAAACGATTACCATGTGATTTCATGCACAATAACTTCCTGAAATGAGTATCTTGGACCAATTCCCTCCAACCTTGGGGGAAAACCTTGCCCTACAACACTCCACTAACTACTCACAATCAATATCCAATTACAATGACTTGACTCATGTCAAAAACTAACACAAATCAGTCATAGTGCCCTGTGTGTAAAATCATGGTTCCCTGTGTTCAAGTTTCTGTATAGATTGCCCATTTCATTCGCGTAATCGTTTACACATGCATGTAAACGATTACCATCTGATTTCTTGCACTGAAGTTCCTCAAATGACTACCTCGGAAGAATTCCCTCCAACCTTGGGGCAAAACCTTGCCCTACATCACTCCACTAACTACTCACAATCAATATCTAATTACAATCACTTGCCTCATGTCAAAAACTAACACAAATCAGTCCTGGTGCTCTGTGTATAAAATCACGGTTCCCTGTGTTCATGTTTCTGTATAGATTGCCCATTTCATTCGCGTAATCGTTTACACAGGCATGTAAACGATTACCATCTGATTTCTTGCACAATAACTTCCTCAAATGACTACCTTGGAACAATTCCCTCCAACCTGGGTGCCAAACCTTGCCTTACAACACTCCACTAACTACTCACAGTCAATATCCAATTACAATCACTTGCCTCATGTCAAAAACTAACACAAATCAATCCTGGTGCCCTTTGTATAAAATCATGGTTCCCTGTGTTCAAGTTTCTGTACACATTGCCCATTTCTCTCGCGTAATCGTTTACACACCCTTGTAAACGATTACAATGTCATGTTTTCATATTACTAACATAGCCAACTTCCTTATCCACTTACCTTACTAATTTTACTAACAATGCCAAATTTCTTACCCATTAAGAGGTCAAACATCATCTCTAACACTATGAACACAGTTTTCAAAACTATTAACTTAAGTTGCTCAGAATCAACAGTATACAATCAACAATTGACATTACTATACATTTAAGGTAAATAGAAACAACCTGCACGCAATATTGGGTGGATATAAATCAAATGGAATTGGAATTATAATTGTTACACGTATAACATTGTCTGTAACAATAAAAACTTATTACAATACAAGATGAATGCCTATAACACTGTGTGACCAAATACAGTTCAAATTTAGTAACTAATCATCAATACATATCCATCAACCCATCAATACATATCCTACAACAGCCCATATTCGTCTAAGGCATCAAATATTCTCAAGTTGTCGTTGTCGAGGATCCAGTATTTCACATAATTCTTCCTTATTTGACTCAACTCCTCCTGGAAAAAAAAAACAACAAAACTTTAGATATAACAGACCATATCATCATAAATTGGTAACAATGATATTACATACTTACATTAGTGTACTCCGGCATGCTCTTGCCGTTGTATCTATTCTCTCCATCCCAAAGTTCCATGGATTTTAACATCATGACTCCACAATCATACCTTAATTAATAGAACAATTTATCAATTTTTCAGTCATTACATCAAACAATGTTGAAAATGCCAAATATTTCAATACGATTATTAATACAACTTACAAGTTCGGCTAGGATGGGATATTTCCTTGTTTAACGCACAATGGACCTAAACTCCCCTCCGGTCTATTGTACAACATCTCAAAGAATTTGCCCATGTTTTGACCCTAAAAGAAAAAATCATTAACAGCTACATTAACACATCATTAAATCATATCACCAAAATTGATCCAGAAAATGATAAATAACAGATCATACCACATATTCGTCAATTTTTTTCCTATTTCTTACGCCCTTCCCCATTGAGTCAATGACATATAATTCCAATGTGCTAATTTTTACTGCATAGCACCACCAGTGTTGATCATGCAGAAAGGGCATAAACAGCTATAAGCAAACAAAAACACATGTCAGTGGTTGAAGACTCAAAATTTGCGAAACATAACAATTACACAATAAACTAACTAACTCACAAAGTCAGCATTCGGAATGTCTGCAAGACCAAATATATCGGACCTCATATACGACGTGTAACTACTAAGGGAGTACTCGTTTCGATATTCAGGACGTCGTCTTCCAAAGTCAGCGAGAATATGGCCCTATGAACAATTACTAATGCATTCAGCCTATGCACAATATTTCTACAAAGCTAATCATAAGAAATAAATTGATATGTACCGCATATATAGAATTGAAAATAAGCCTCTTGACTACACCAATCAACTTCCTCTGGTTATGCAACAACATCGTTGAAGCAAATAACACCACCTACAAAATAGAACATGGCACAACCTTCAATGAACAAAAAAACAACATAACTAACCATTAACAAATGTAACATAAAACTTACCAAGTTATCAACATATTTACGCGGTGCTAAAGTCCGCATAGAATGTGTGTCCAAGAACGCCCCCATGATCTCACACACAACTCTGAAAAAAATCACATGTTATTAACTGACACACATTTGTCTACCACATCAAAATTATGAAAATCATATAAATTACCTATGTTTTCTCTTATTGTCCCAATTACATACTGCATGGTACAATCTGTCAACATCGACATCGGAGACACTAGGATAACCAGCATAACTACGCAGAGGGACAACCACCTGGGGTACCAATCCTCCGGGAACATCGTCTTCTTCATCAACGACATCGATAAAATCAGGACGATGCTCGGAGGTTCCAGCTTCGTTATGTGTAGCAGCTGCTTCTTCATCCCCACCTGCTGCTACATCTTCCCCTAAAGGGTGGTCATCATCTCCAACATGGACATCTTCATCACCTAATCCAACTCCTTCTCCACGTTCACCGAATGTAGCTTCTTCATTTCGCATTGGATATTCACGAAGGTCCATTACCTCCTTCGTTAGCCTTGAAATGTGACTATGCAAAGCCGCTATTTCAGAATTGGTCTTCTTCAAAATCACATCAGCATCTTGTAGCCACGTGCAAGTGTCGGTGCTTTCGTCATCTCATTGCTGAATCATTGATGGATTTCCCTTCGACTCTTCACCTTTAGACAACCCAATGTCATTGATACCTAACGCAATACGCAGTTCAACATTATTAACATCCTTATCACTTACATACCACTCAAGATTTAACTGTAACATAAACAAACATCAACAAACATCAACAAACATCAACAAACATCAATATGACTCAAATATATCCAATAACAAATTATAACAAACTTCAAAATACTTACATCTCCGGTCCTAAATATTTCTTTGATTGTTTTCTTCTTTGCATTGAACGGGTGCCAAATCCAAATGCGTGGGAACCTCCTGTGACTTGTGTGCCGGTGCAAAGAAAATCTTTCCACCGCCCATGCCTTAAATCATCAAAACCAAACACTTAGTCAAATTGTCAAATGCTTAAAAAAATAAATATTCAATAAAACATCTTACTTGCAACGAAGCCACGTTCCCACTAAGACTGAGTTGATGCTTTATTTTTCCTGACATATACTTCTTCTTTGAATTATTTAAGCTTTGAACTAGGTGCTTATGAACGCAGGACGCCCAGTCATACAAACACAAGCTATCTAAGTCGTCGAAAAGACCAAAAGGCATGTTTGCGACATATTCAGATTTCTTAGGCAACAAAAAAGTTACTAAACATACCAAAATGTATAACCTACAAACTACGTCAACATGTACTTCTTCATCGTTCACAATCAAGTGAAACATATCAATCAAATCTTATTTGGTTGTGGTCTTGGGATTAAACATCTGACCAAGGGATCCAACTACACACTCATCTAGAGGAACATCTAGACCACCCATTCCTAAATCGGTTGCCATATATACATCTAAAGTAGTAAAAGGAACTACTTGTTGACTCACCCTAAAACTCACAGCATTGCCAACCCATCTTTTAACCATACACTTCAACAATTTCAAATTCACTTCCACAGGTTTCAGAATTTGTATGCACCAGTGAAACGGTGTCATCCTAATGCGCTCTATATGACAGTTTCTCAATAAACTATTCATTTCAATCACCGTTGCCGATTTCATGTATACACGGAGGCGCCACTACAAATAATTTCAAAAAATAACAAACGCATTAAACCAAAACATCACCCATACCCATGCCAAAAAAAACACAATTTTTACATCCAATGTAACACTTACTTTTGGTTTTGGGGTTGCCATTGGACCTACACCAAAACAACATTGACCACAACATCGTTACACTTTGCGAATGAAACACAAGTTAATGAAGCACAGAAGAAGAGAAAAGCGACAAACCACTTGCCAAAATAAACGTTGCCACAAAAGGGCTGTTGAAAAAAATCACCACTGCAGCAAAAGGTCTTGGCGAGACGAGACCCACACCACACCGAGACGAGACCCACCCCAACACGTCAACGAAACCACGAAACGACTACAAAGACCCACCCCTTGGCGATACCACAGCGGAGGGAGAGGGCTTTCAACGCACACAACACCAGAGAGCAATGGTCGAACAAAAGAGGGCTTTCAAGGCACACAATGGTCGATTGGAAGAGACCGAGAGGAGAGCGCGAGAGACGAACGAACACCCTGTTTGATCAAAAGTAGAGACCAAGGACCGAGAAATGAAAAAGAAACCACGAAACTGAAAATAAATCAAATTGTATTCCAACTTTGCCCTTCCTTCAGAAATAAAAAGAATATATTTTTTAAAAGAAAAACACCCAATGACACACCGACACCTGTCCAGTGTCAAAGTAGTGTCAAATAAGGGTGTTGAAATATCATTTCGCTATTTGAAATTATACATTAAAACGGATGTCAGTTTTTCTTGTATTTTTAAACGGATATCAACATCCGTTATCCGTTGAAGGATGAAGATTACGGATGTTGAGTTTTATTAAGGTTGCAATGTCTTTGTGATTTGTCGTACGTTGGATATAGAGAGGGAATCCGAAGAGGAAAGATGAACACAAACATCACTGCATCGACGAAACCGGAGTACCTATCGTTGATCGCAAAAAGTTGTCAGCAACTTCAGTACTCTTGATTATTTATGATTCGTAACAATCACCGACGTTTCCATCACCGTCGACTATCTCTCCGGGATTAAGCCTGGAATTAGGAGTCTTCAATGGTTATAGGAGGTCTGATTGGAGTGATGGGTGGCTTCATGTATGCTTACCAAAATTCTGGCGAAAGACTCATGAGTTTCGTCCAAAACAATGACGAGGTAGTTCGACACAATAAAAAAGTAATCTTTTACGTTTCTTCTGAACATTAATAATCACATTTCGCTTCTCCTATATTTTAAGCTTTTATTTGTCCGAAATTTACTTCATTATGCTTATAAAGGAGTGATAAAACTGGATTCAATAATTTCGTAGGAAGGCAGTGCCAGTGGAATATGTGATATGCAAGTTTGTGGAGAGAGAAAAATTTGGTAACAGATGTGGAAAGGGAAAGAGGGGGGTGGGAGAAAGAGTGGGTGGAGGATTAGGGTTTTCAGAAATAAAATATAAATTAGATAAAGGTAAAGTAAAAAGAGTAAAATTGTAATTTAGAAAAAATTGGGGAGACGGAGGAAGAAAATGGAGAGATGCAGAGAGTAACACTCTCTCTTCGATAATTCCTTTTCTTATGAATGCTCAATAAACCATTGAGCTCCGATATATCTATCATTATAGAGAGGAGTATGGAATATGCCTAAAGTCCAATAAAATAAAATTGTTAGTAATAAATGGTAAAAGTATGATAATAATAATAACAAGATAAAAGTTGGAAGGGGTGTGTATCTTGCTCATATTCCAAAAAAAAAAGCATATTAAATTTTTTTTAAGGTTCAAACTAGACATTAGACTTGTAAGTAACTTAAGAAAATATGTAAAAACAAACAAAACAAAACAAAAAAGAGAAGACTACTCAGATTGTCCAACAATACCACCACACATAGGAACAACTCTTTCCAACCTACTACTCAACAAGAAAGAAGTTGATAGACTCGGGTGCACAAATCACATTACTAATAAATGTGATAATGAATCATTTTTATCATATGATCTCTTTTCATTTGATATTTAAAAATATAGGATATGTTTTTGTTTTCTAAAATTAAAGTTGGAATTCATTTATCACCAAATATTTAATATATATTTTGATCCTAAATATTAAAAATGAATAATGTAGTCTCTTAACCTAACTATATTATTTTTTTAGATTTGTTATACAGTTTTTCAGACCAATATTTGAATTAAAACATATCAAACAACTCAAATCACTAGTGGAAAATAGCTTTTAACGTCACCCCTTAGACGTCAGTTAAGCGGGAGCATGACGTAAATTAATGACCGGTGGCACTTTCATAAATAAGTTGTCAATATAGACGTCAGTTACGCGGGGCCCCGACGTTTATAATATTGTAGACGCAAAAACTAAACGAAAAAGTTAATAAAAAATAATTTTTTATTCTATTTAGATGTCTGTTATGGGGGAACCGACGTCTAAAACACTTTAGACGTCAGTTATTGGAGGAACCGACGTCTAAACCCTAAACCCAAAAATTTAAAAAGTCACTTTTTGGCTCCATATAGACGTCTGATCCCGCCAACCCGACGTCTAAAACACTTTAGACGTCAGTTATTGGAGGAACCAACGTCTAAACCCTGAACCCCAAAAAATTTAAAAAGTCACTTTTTGGCTCCATATAGACGTCTGATCCCGCCAACCCGACGTCTAAAACACTTTAGACGTCAGTTATTGGGGGAATCGACGTCTAAACCCTGAACCCAAAACTTAAAAAGTCACTTTTTGGTTCCATATAGACGTCTGATCCCGCCAACCCGACGTCTAAAACACTTTAGACGTCAGTTATTGGGGGAACCGACGTCTAAACCCTCAACCCAAAAATTTAAAAAGTCACTTTTTGACTAAATTTAGACGTCTGGTCTAGGAGGAACCGACTTCTAAAGCCCTTTAGACGTCTGTTATAGGGAAATCGACTTCTAAATGTCTACATTAAAACACCGTGATCGCGAGACTGTTGTTACATGCACTCATTGTTCATCATCTTCGTCGCGTTTTCTCTCTACGAGTTACGCTTTTCAGGTTCGTTTTCTCACTTTTGCACCATTTTAAATTCGTTTTACTCTGATTATAACACTCTTTGATGCTTTATCTTTGATTTGAACCGATTAATTGCTGGTTACGCGCACTCATTGTTCATCATCTTCGTGGCGTTTTCTCTCTACGGGTTACGTTTTTCAGGTTCGTTTTCTCACGTTTGCATCGTTTTAAATTAGTTTTACTCCGATTACATCACTCTTTGATGCATTATCTTTCATTTGAACCGATTAAAATGCGTTTTCATTCGGTTTTGGTGCAGTTATTCTCGTGCCCTTGGGCGGCGTTCTTTGGTGGCGATTTCTTGCGTTTTGCACTCTCCAATTCCCTCCACTACGTTTTTAAAACCTTCAAATCAAAAAATATACAATACATTCTCTTCAACTAAAATTAAAGTTGTAAACTCAAATCACGATCAGTCAGAAACAACCTTAGAGACGTATGACCTGTATGGATCGGACGTCTATATAGACGTTAGTTATGTACACAACTGACGTCTATATAGACGTTTAAATATTTCACAGTTTTGATTTCAATATTCTTAGCAGTTAGCAAGGCTTTATCAAATTCTTTTTCTAATCTTTCATTTTCAGTAACAAGGTCTTTATTTTTATTTTCAAAATCTCTTCTCTCAGAGCATAGTCGATTTACCTTGTACTGCATTCGCATAGCCTCAGCATATAATTCTTTGAAAGCATCTTGAAGCAGATCATATTTGACTTCTACAGGCTCATTTGATATGTCTGCATCACTGTCATAATCGTCCCATGTTACACCTGTCATGTAGCATAAATTTGATTCCTCCACTTGATCAAAATCTTCATCACTTGAGCTTTCAGATTCAGAATTCTCCCAAGCAATGTAGGCTCCTTTCTTTCTCATATTTCTGCTTTGAGGAAATCTTTTCTTCCCTTTCTGCTTTGGTTGTAATTCAGGACAATCAGGCTTGATGTGACTTTTTTTTCCACATTCATAGCACTGAACAGTGTTTGTGCTGAAGCTCTTCTTCTTGCTTTGACCTGCATGGTTAGACAGTTGACTATCATTTTGCATAAGTCGACTAAACTTTCTTACCATCAAGGTCATGAACTCTTTGTCATCCATCACTGCTTCTGTGACATTATTACTTGCAGCCTTCAGAGCAATCGACTTCTTTTCTTCAATCTCCTCTTCATCCTTCAGTCTACCAAGTTCTAATTCATGTTCATGTAGCTTGCCAAACAAGGTAGCCATATTCATAGTTGTAAGATCTTTGGATTCAAAGATTGCGGTGACTTTTGGTTGCCAGTTCCTATTCAGACTTTTCAAAATCTTGATGTTGATCTCTTCTTTATCAAAGGCTTTGCCAAGAGCCATCAGGTGGTTTACAATATGAGTGAACCGTTTCTGGACATAATAGATGTTCTCACCAGCTTTTATTCTGAACAACTCATATTCTTGTATTAATGAATTCTTCTTGGCTCTCTTCACTTCATCCGTGCCTTCATGTGTTACCTCTAGAACATCCCACATTTCCTTTGCAGTCTTGCATTGGGATATCTGGAAAAATTCATCAATTGTTAGTGTAGAGACAATAATATTTCTAACTTTAACATCATACTGAGCTTTTGTATTTTCATCAGCAGTCCACTCAGTAAAAGGTTTTAAAACAGTTTCATTATCAACAGTTTTTGTAGGCACATATGGACCATTTAAAGTGGCATCCAAAATTCCTTTATCTTGTGATTCAAGAAAGATCTGCATGCGAATTTTCCAAAAAGGATAGTTTTCACCAGCAAACAGAGGTGGTCTATTTGTTGAAGCACCTTCACCAAAAGTTTGAAAATTTGAAGCCATCCCAGGGTTTACAGTCGAATAGAATAAAAACAGAGTCGACTGAATTTTCAAATATTTTATGAAAACCAGCTCTAGTGCCAATTGTTAGGAAACAGGTTGGCTTCGTTTTACACCAAGAGGGGGGGGGGGTGAATTGGTGTTAGTTCAAAAACAAAATCTTTTCACAATCTTGGTATGAAAAGCTTTTGATCTTTCATTGAAATGCAAGTAATGAAAATCTCATAGCAGCGGAAAAACGTAGTTGACTGCTAGAAATATAAAGTCGACTGAAATAAAGAGTGCAGGGATAGAGAAAATCAAACACTGGTTTTTATACTGGTTCGGCCAACAATGCCTACATCTAGTCTCCTTCCAATCATGGAAGCAAATGCACTATAATGGTTGCGGTTTTGACAACAAGGAATTTATAGAAGCACCACGCAAAAATATAAATCTCCTCTCTAACCCAAAACCAAATATAGCTGCACACACAAAACCAGAATTGCAACAAGAATCCCCTCTTCTGCAATCTGAACCCACGCTGAACAATCCTTAACGTGTAACCAACACTTTTCATAGGATGCCAAGCCTATCGCAACACTCTTCACAGGTTGCCAAGCCTATCACAACACACTTCCCAGGTTGCCAAGCCTTCACTCAAATACAGCAGTCTTTACAGGATGCCAAACCTATCAATATCAAACCAGAAGCACCTTCTTTGTGCAGATGTTGATCAAATAGTATGCGCAATTGACTCCTCAATCTTGGAGAATTCTTGGAGCTTCCAAAACTGAGAAATAACTCTGAAACAGGACAACAAAAATGTTAGAACATTAGTCTCATACAGAACATATCGTGTTCTGTTGTATTTATAGTTTTCCTGTCATTCTCAGTCGAATAGCCTACTAATCCAGTCGACTGTATTAAAACAGTTATAACAGACAGTCAACATAGAGGCTCCTCAGTGAACCAATTCAATGTACATTCATGACAGTTGACCCAGTCAGTCAATCCTAACTAACTTTTGAAAACATAGCCATAGGAGCAAGTAGGCATAACAAAATTCCAAAAATAACAGCAACACAGTCGAATAGGTGTTCCACCATGTCGACTGACACTCGAAAAGTACTTTGAAATTCTTTTCAACTCAAAATCTCATCAAGCACATGTTCACAAAATCTGTACTAAGATTTTAGCTTACTTGAATCCATTACCAGTGTATTCGACTGAACTAGATCTTTGTCACAACAAATATAAGTTCATAAAAGTGCTTGTGAGCTTTTCTTCAGAAATTTGTAGAAGTAATCAAAATCATTTTATCACACATTTCAATACAAGCATGTTCGATACATGTAACACATAATTAATCAAGGGAACATACATGCAAATCAACAAAACATGTTCAACAAAATCATTGTTCAAAACAATATAGTATATCAGCTGAACATGTAACATTGGAACTTATGTACTGTTATTAAGCAGTGTGTTGTCATCATCAAAAACCAGTTTGATATAGAGTTTGTGTTGTCAACAATCTCAACAAATTACTCCTAAGGGTTATATTTCTCAGGGATGAGGGTATGAGTCTTAGTCGTCTAAACCTCTTGATCTTCACATCTTTTTACCAAGAATGCTAGGAATTGTATGAACTGGTAATTACGGACAGATTTATTTACCAAGGGATCGGGTTTAAGTGATTTAGTGTGGGATGTTGGCATTAATGCATAAAGAAGAATTGTTATATACATGAGAGGAAACTTGGTGAAATCTAACCCCAACAACATATCCATCTCTTATAAATCAACCTCCGTTTTTCTTTGTGCTCCTTTGCCATTGATCAATTGCATTTTCATTTTATTTATTATTTTTGCACCCCAAATCCATGATCTCTTTTATTTTAAGTTTTAATTAATCTTGTTTTCACACAATTATTCAGCGTCGAGAGTCCTCTAGGATACGATACTTGTTCTTATCATTTTATATTACTTGTGCGACTCGGTACACTTGCCGATTTGTCCCAATAGTATGCTGATGAGTCGATATTTTATTGACTTCACTTAGTTTATTTTGCTAGAATTAATCAGGGAATTGTGCTTAATTGTCCGGTATTTTCCCGTTTTTCCTAATTATGCTCAATTTGACCGGAAATTCTAATTTTAATTAATTTGAATTTTCTGAGCTAATTATTTGCATTATTATTTTCAGGGAAAATTTTAGAGATACAATTTGGAGCATTGGGAAGGAGACAAAATAAATTCAAGACTCTACACTTAGACATTTCAAATTTAATTAGTAGTCTAGAATGTTTTTAATTAAACTTGTGCATTGGGCCAATGTTGGTAAATTTATGATGGGCCCAAATTGTAGTGTGACACTTGTCACCCTAGGTTTTTTAGGGTGGACCCCACCCATTTTTATGAGGACACATGATCCTAGGGAGATCCATCCAGCCGTCACACTTCATTTAGGAGGGTTGCAGCCGCCACCTTCATTGGAAGTTTTTTTTTCTTTAAGCTTTTTCCATTGTAGAATGAGTATCACGTTGTTGCTAGACTTTGGATGAATTGACAAGCACAATTTTTTTCCTTTTCTTTGAGTTCATTCCATTCAGATGTTAGAAAAGCAAGCATTATTTTCTCTTAGAACAATATGTGCAGACGCTGTTACGGCTCGTGATTTGTGTAGCTCGTGAATTTCATTTGTGTGGTGCGCTCATTCATTTTGCTGAAGCTAATTCATTGTTGAAGTGATGCACATGGTGTGGTGACGTCCAATGAGTGAAATCAATAAAATATCAACTCATCAAAATAGACCACACTTAGTCTTTTGTACTCCTGGGCAAAATCAAGACGAAAATCAAGGAACAGTTCAACGGACATCAAGGAATTGACACAGACTCAGCAGATAGAAAACAAAGACTCACAAGGAAACAAACAAACATAATTACAGTCCTCAAGAAATCTGAACGATGAAAGGAAGTGGACAGTATCCCACACAGAGTCAAGGAAAGCAGATACTCATGAAATCATCCAAGCAGTTCAAAGCATGACAAAATGATCAATCAGTTCAAGAGAAGAATCAAAAGTAACAGATCCTCACATATGCACACTATCAGTGTTTCTCTCAAGTGTCTAGGATAAACAATTTCAACTCAATTCACTCAAGAAAACAAACACAAACAGACTTGGCAGGCCTCTAATATCAACACTCAAAACATATGCATGTTCAAATCAAAAGGTCTTTTATGGATGCAATGGGGCCAAGGAAAAGGGAGGATATTATATGGATGAGAAGCTATAAACCAAAAGAAATAGAGGAGCAATGGGGAACAAGTGTAAACACAGTCAAACACACTCAAACCTCTAATTCAATCCTCTTCTTGACTCTATTATTCATAAAACATTTTTTTTTAAATTTGTTCTCATTTTTTTGTATTTTTTTTCTTTTTTTTTTCATCTTGTCTCTGTTCTTTTCTCTCTTTTCATAACACAACTCTAAGAGACAAGATATATAACATATTTACAAAACAAAACAAGAAGAGGAACCAACTAGCCAATTCTTTGAATCCCCGAGAGACCACACTTATTCCCAAAGCAATTCCAAAGCTCCAAAATTCCCTAGGGTTAAGGTAATCATGGTTTTTCACTTAGGGCTAGTGTATCAGCTTCAAAACTAAGAAATGGGGAAACTATAGGCTCAAAAAAGGTTATCAAGGGATCACAACAAGGTAGGCTCATTTGGCTAGAGAGGCTCAACAACAAAACTGCCTTTATCACTTCCAAACATGCATATCAATCAAGAATTATCAAAAAGATTCAAGCCAAGGCATATGTGCAAGCAATCAAGAGACATATCACACACAAGAAAGAATATCAAGCGACTCAAATCTCACACAGGGTGTTTCTGTCACAATCAAATCAACCTCTCAAACATCATAATCATATTCCCAAGCAAAGAAGAGCCAGGAATCCAACAAATCAGAGTATCAATGAAGTGAAAGACACATCTACAACCTAAACAAAGTCCAGAAATCAAAAGAAACACGCAAAACTGTACACAAGACACAACAAAAACTATCTAGAAAAGAAAAAATTTAACGTAGAAAACAGAAACTAATCAAAGAAAATTAAGGCAGAAAACAGAAACTAATCAAAGAAAATTCAGAATCTCCCCCAATAGACCACACTTAAACTACACAATGTCCTCAGTGTGTCACAGTCATCAGATTAGAAATCAAAACAATCAACAGATCATGGACAAGTGCAATAAAAGCGGGAAAGAAAGGAGAAGGGAAAAGAAGACTCCCCTGATCATGGTGGCAGTTGCCAATTTTGGACTTTCAGGGAAATGTTCTCCACCACTAGAGTTAGCAAGGAAGTCTTGAGGAGGAACTGCTTCAATCTCCATATTTGATCAAGCAGGGAGATGTCCTCCACAACTGGATCCAAGAAGCAGTGATTGTTGATGAGCAGGTTCAGCTGGTGCCTATTAATGTTAAAGCTCTTTGTACCTCATGTGTACCTCCTGCAACATGGTTAGTGCAATGTGGTTCTACAGATATAACATGCAGATGTATAACACCTAATTTGATGGGTGTCGCAGCCCATATAAATTTGATTGCAATTTAAGAAATGCAGTATAGCTAGGAATGACTCCTAGGTCGTCTCTCAAGGACCAAATGTGGTTCAAGAATTAGGTCTAACACGTAGTGGGGGGTTTGTGAGATGATTATAAATGCGGATAAACTAAATTAAAACACGGATGCAACAAAAATGCAAAAACATATGTAAAAATGGAATCAAATACAGAATTAAAACGGTCAGTCATTAACTCAATTGCCATGCTTCCAATCACATATCAACAACAAGTACATACTACTCTAATCCAAATCCGACACGAATCAGCCAACTAAGCGAAGGCTAATTCGGTCTTCAAAATTGCAAAATAAGCGAATGCAATGCATAAATCTGATCAGTCATGCACCATACAGTCTAATCAACTAAGCGAAGATTAAACACCGAGTAGGCAACTAAGCGTATACCAAATCGCAAGCACATAACAGATTAAATATTGAGCAAAATCAAAGCAGCAGTATGGCAAATAAAGTGCAAGAATCTCATGGGAACAAAGTAATTTTATTAATGACCAACTCGACTAACATAAGCTAACATCTCAACTAAATTAATAACGATCGAACAGAACAAACAACATTGTGATCGAAAACGATAAACTGAACATAACAGACAAAATGAACAGAAAAAAAGTAAACTGAATAATGCAATAGATAAATGTCCAAACACAATTAAAGCGATTAAAATGCAACGACTAAGCTAGACATTAAAAGCAATTCATCACTGAGATGATACTAAAGGAAAAGAAGAATGAGTGAACAAATGACAAATGGCAAATGACAAATGGCTGAAAGTAAAATGCATATTGCTTGGGCAACCCGTGTGCACCTCCAAGCTGAAATTACCGCTTGATGAGTCGATATTTTACTGATTTCACTTAGTTTATTGTGTTAGAATTAATCAGGGAATTGTGCTTAAATGTCCGGTATTTTCCCGTTTTCGCTAATAGTGCTTAATTTGACCGGAAATTCTAATTTTAATTAATTTGAATATTCTGAGCTAATTAATTGCATTTTTAATTGTAGGAAAAATTTTGGAGATATATTTTGGAGCATTGGGAGGAGACAAAATAATTCAAGACTCTTCAATTAGACATTTTAAATTTTAGTTATGTTGTAATTTAATTGTTTAAACTTTTTGGACAAACTTTTGCACATTGGACCATTGTTAAAAATTATGAGAGGCCCAAAATTGTAGGACACTTGACTTAGGGTTTCCTTTTATTTTTGGGGTGGACCTCACCCCAATTTTAGGACACATGGTCCTAATGATCACAAAAGCAGCTGTCACATTGGAGAACACATTCATTCTCGGCAGAAAATATATTTGGGGGCTGGAAACTTTTGGACGGAACTTCTTGAAAAACCATGTTGAGACCTTTTGATTTTGGATGAATGTTACGAACCTTTTCTCTATTTTCTTTGTTGGAGAAAGTTTGTGGATTCTATTTCTGCATTTACTGGCTTCTTAGAATGGATTTAGCATAGCACTTTTTATTGAATGTTTTTTTTTTATTTCCACCACATTCTATTTCAATCAGAAAAACGCTATTCATCACGCTGGAAAATGGTGCAGCACTTTTGCAATTGAATGTCTTGATTCCAACACCTTTTTTATTATTATTATCTCATGCACATCTCACTTTCAATTGAAGGGCTGTTACGCTACAGAAGCCAGCCCAACTGCCACTCTTACTTTTTCTTTTTCTTTTTTTTAACGTTGTTTGATGAGAGGAAAAATGGAAAACGGTGATTGGATTTCTTAGAGAAAGCAAGTCCTTTTATTTTCTGTTTTTTTTGGAAGAAGCGGTGTTTTTTTTTTTATTTGGTATAGGTGGTGATTTTTATTTTGGAGATGCCATCAAATTCAAATCAGCTGAAGTAGGCACAAGCATGATTTCTCCTTCTTTTCTTCTAGAAGGGCATGGTTCATTGTACTTTGCTTTTTAAGAATGAGGTGACGGTGATGATTCATGGAGAAAGTGATAGCATGGCCTGGAGCATGCTGTTACGGTTTCTTAATTCCATAAGCACATTTTCTTTTCCTTTGATGAAGCATTGATTTAATTTAAAGCAAGGTGTGATGTGATTTATTTTAGGAGGAATTTTTGGCCTTTGAAAGAGGTGCTGCAACGGTGAATTAATGGGAGAAGACACGGTTTGCTCACGTGGTCTTCTTTTACATTTTTTTTTCTTTTTTTTAACGTTGGAATGTAGATGCATTTTATATTATATATGTTAATTTACATTCAGCATTTAAGTAGATTGTTAATATTTGACAATTCCATGGTGCACGTGTTCTTTTTAATTTATTTTTTTGGAGATGAGTTGCTTTTTCATTTTTTTAGTTTACTTGTTATATTTTCAGTCTATTTTACTGATTACACACCTTAGCATTGAATGTGTTATTTCAATATTTTCATTTACTTTAATACCGTCTATTATGTCCAATTTGATAATTTAATTGTGATGTTAGCTTAGGTTAGTCGGGTTGGTCCTTAATAAAATTGCTTTGCTTCATTGAGATTTATCGGACTGTACTTGTGTTTATTCTGCTTTGCCTGACACTCTGTGAAATCTGACTGTGTTCTTCCATTGGGTATACGCTTAGTTGCCCAATGGTGATTGTATCTTCGCTTAGTTGATCGATTTGTATAGAACACATTAGATGGAATAGGTGTATTGCGTTCGCTTAGTTGGCTTTTATGAAAGCATGATTAGCCTTCACTTAGTTGGTTAACTGTGTTGGATTAGAGGTTAGAGTAGCTCTTTATTGTGTTAATCTATGATTGGAAACAAAGTAATTGAGTTAATGACCAACCATTTTTCATTCTGTATTTGAAACCGTTTTTACATATGTGTTTGCATTTCTGTTTGCTTCCGCGTTTTGATTTTGTTTATCCGTATTCACAAACCTTTCACAAAACCCCCCACTTCATGTTTGACCTGATTCTCGAACCACAGTTTGGTCCTTGAGAGACGACCTAGGAGTCACTTCCTAGTCTATACCGCATTCCTAATATGCAATCAAATTTGTATGGGCCGCGACAGCCCATCACCGCTGCATTAACTTTAAAAGAAAATATGCATTTCCAAAAGAAATTTAATCATCACCTCTGCAACACTAAATCAATCACCGTTTCAATCATATCCTTTTTTTCTCAAAAAAAAATATTCAACCTTAAGACAATGAAAGCCGCGTGTGCGTGAAGTTCAGCAAGGCCGTGACACCACTCCATCATCAAACCGTAACATCACTAAATTAACTGCAGCAAGAGACGTATTCCATTTTTTAAATGCAATAAAATGATATGTGCAAGATGAAATCAGTCCATGTGCCAGCCGTGACAGCATTGCTTTCTCCATTTTTAAAAAAATAAAACGCTCACTAGTACAAAACAGGCTTTTTAAGTCTGTTATTTTGGGCTTTTTAAGTCTGTTTTACAACAAACTTAGATTCGGCAGACGTAAAATTTAAGTCTGTTGTTGACCAACAGACTTAGATCTTCGTACACAAATTTAAGTGTGTTGTGACCATAACAGACTTAAATTTGCTATATTTTTTTTTTTATTTTATTTGTTTAGTCATTAAACCAAAACCTGAAATACAAAAAATTTTCCAGAACAGAATATATATTTCCAATTGTTCATGTCTAATACATAATAAAGAGTTCCAAAATCAAAATAAACAAGATGTCTAACTTCAAATTTGTAGTTTAGAAAAAGTCTAACTTCAACTTTTTAAGTACAAACATAACCAAAATCAAAACTTAAACAACACCTAATCAAAATCTAATCTCCACGTTGTAGAAGACAACTTGCCCATTCATGTGTTATTTCGGCAATGGTCTCTTTCAATATTGGTGATGGATCATTGAACACCTAAAACAAAAAATGTTATTATGTAGTGGCGTACCTAAAATCGTAGAACTCATGCATTAGTTATAAGTGTTTACCTCTTTCCAATTATCATAAATTCCCGCCTGGATGATTGCTTTGATCCAATACATCACGTAGTACCCACATTCCCATGAACTAATCTGTCTATTGCACTACAATAAAAGAAAGGAAAATTCATATCGTATAACTTGTACACATAATAATTAATTTAATAATTAAATAATATCTCACCATAGGATATATAATTTGAACTTGCTTTTGCCTGTTCCTTTGACATAAAAAGTTTGTGCCACCCACAACTCTGGTTAAATTGATGACAGATTAGTCATAATTGTTATATACTTATTNGATGATATNAAAGTTGGAACATTACCCTTGAATTAAGTTCTTNAGTTCGTTGTTGGGTTTCTTATGAAGAGAACAAAACCAGACAACAAGGCAATCTTCAGGAATGATCACTATTAGTTGCCAATGNGACCTACAATGAAAGATAAATGATCAGGTAAATAATTACCATAAATTTGAAAAAAGAAAGCTAGATTTGGTAAGACTGACCCTTCAATGTATGGAGCCAAGTAAACACGCCTTTGGGAGCTAGACATCCATGTTTGCATGTATTGTTGTATGCTAACCTTTGTGCTCCCAGATTTTTGAATGGCTTGGGGCTCAAGAAATGCATATACATGTGACCGACTTTGCCCCACACTCATTGTGTCCATATACCTAGGATAAAGAATTATAAGTTAATTGTTGTATATCTTTTTATGGTAAATATATGAGATATTACTACTTACATGCACCATAGTTGGATGATAGAAATGTTTAACATCCGTTCTCCGCCAATCAACTCAAATACATCATTGAAGTTAATGTAAATCGGTAACATATTTTCGAATCCAAATACTCTGAAGTCCGGATGTACTATTTTTTGTTTTTTTTTCAACCTAGGCAACATGGCAATAAGCTTTGACATAGGATCATCATCTTCTTCATCTTCCATGTCATGATCTTCATGAGTAGTAGGATCTTGCACTTGCTTTTGACGCTGGGATAACAAATAAATATATACAAAAATTTAGTTCATTAATTTATAAATTACATAAAAGATTTATTAAAGAATAAAATACAATACCTGTTGTTGCCCAATGTATGGCAAGATTAGATTTCTAGGCCAAGCCACAAATGTGCCTAAAGCCTCTCCTACAAATTGAACTTCTGTAGTTGGTATAGGAAGTTGTGAATTTGGATCTCTAACTTCATCAACCACGACACGTGTGCAATCCTTCGGTAGAGGAGCACCATGAATGGTTAACCCTCCTTCCATTTGTCGTCCAATTGCAACCACACACAGAGGATCTCCATCAATATATAACTCATACTGAAAGGCTTGATCAGTAGCAGAACAAGAGCCTTTTGTGCTGACTGGAACTTGTTCAGGAAGTTCATCCGCTTTGTCTTGAATTAGTTGTTTATTCCCAACTAGGGATAAGATCTTTTGCTCTAAAGATCTCTTCATTTCAATCATTTTTTCTTCAAACTCTAACTGCATCTTCCTAAATAAACATACAATGATAAACTAAATTAAAAGAAAATATATGAATTAAAATATGGATATATAATGACACATCATGACACTCCACATTTCAATCTTTCATTAATTTATAAATGTCACATAAGCAAATAATATAATTACTGTTGTATCATCCAATAACAATGAATTTGCATGTAGTTTCGCCCCAAGATGTTCAATCATCAATATAGCCCACATACGTAGGGTTGGGCACAATTCAACAAACTGTACTAAAATTATAGTTAACTATATTATATTGTACTTAAAAAAACTAAACTTGTTTTAACTAAAAACTAGTTAAACTATTTTACAATTTAGTTAAAACGAATTAAACTTTACACCAGTTCACTGCAGTTAACTGTGAATCACATATTTTTCTCTAACTGAGAATTTCATTGCCAAATTTAAAACCCTCAAAGCTAGGATAATTGTGGCTCACGTTACAGATTAGATTCATCGATTTTTCTTCTCTGTATCTCTCTTCTCACCAGACAAATTGCAGAAGTAATGAAAGGTGAAAGTGAGTAAAAGAAGAGTGTATGAAGATAGAGATTGAAGTAAGGTAGAAAAGAGAGAGAGGTATGGTTCAGAGAAGGATTGGATATTCATGGTGGTTGAGGGAGAAGCCGAAAGAAGAGTATGGAAAGAGAAGATGATCATGAACAGTGTAGTCTTCGAGGGCGAGACGAGCATCGAAGAAGACGTAGAAGACAGGGGAAATGAGCATGAGGAAATAGGTGGTGATGGGAGCCATGTTGTGAAGAAATAATTGAAGAGCTTCCTCAAAGTTTAAGGAGAGTGAAGCAAGGAGTCTGCAATGCATAAATGGTTAAAAATAAGAGAAATGAGTTTAGTGGGAAGAGGACAACGATGAAAATTACTAGTACAGATGCTAAGTGTTGGGAAACAGGTAGGTTTCGTTTTAACACCAAGAAGGGGGGTGAATTTGTGGGTTTTCAAAATCAGAGTCTTTTCATAATCTTTGATTCAAAGTAGAAAACTTTACAAACTTTCTTGAATTGCAAGTTATAGAAAATTTAGTGCAGCAGAAAATCAAAGTAGACTACGCAGATAATAAAGTCGACTGAATGTAAAATTATAGGGATAGAGAATTCAAAATGCAGGTTTTTATACTGGTTTGGCCTCAATGCCTACATCTAGTGTCCTTCTAGTACCAAGAAGCAAATGCACTATAATGGTCAAGGTTTTTACAACAAGGCTTTTATAGAAGACCTCCACGTCAAAAATATAAAACACCTCTCTAACCCTCTAACCAAAATATAGGCAAACCACACAACAAGACTTGCAGAAAGATATCCCCTCTCCTGCAATCTGCAACCCACTTTGAACAATCCTCAAAGTGTACCAGACTCCATGAGTCCAACCCCTATAGTCACAACAGGTAACATCAATCACTACGGATGCCAACAACAATCTTGATCAACCCAGAAACACCTCAATTGTGAAGATTCTAGTCAAGCAGTAAGCGCAACACAATCCTCCTTCAAAAACTCTTCCAAGCAAGATCACAATCGTCTTCTTGATGAGTTCTTGGAGCTCTAAATCTCAGAGAATCAATCTGAAACAGAATATGAAATTGTTAGTTCATCAAAAGTCTCTGAAAATAATCAGGTCTCATATATTTATAGATTTCTATAAATTAGACGCTCCTGTAGTCGATTATGCTACTAATAAAGTCGACTGTATTATAAAAGTTATAACAGTTAAGACACAATAGCAGCAATTCATTCAAACAAATTAATTTCTCAATCAATTCAGTTGAATAACATTCAATGCTTAACTAACTTTAAAAAATATAGCTGTTACAGTTCATAAGCATAACAGAATTTCAAATCAAGCAACTAATACAGTTGAATGCGTGACCCATAATCATTTTTCAATTTAAAATCTCACATAGCATTGTTTCTGAAAATCTATGCATAATCACGAGCTTAAATCGACTTCCCCCATAATGAAGTTGACTTACAGCTTGCAGTAATGCAACACAATGTAAGTTCATAAATGCGCATGTGGTTTTCTTCTTTCAAATCAATGCAACCAGATATGATATAACATATACAAGCTCAGTAAATGTGCATTCACATATCAAGATAATCACATAAACATGTTCAACAATATATCAATCAATAAACAATAGAACATGTAACACATCAATCAACATGTGTTATTAAAAATGTGTTGTCATCATAAAAAACCAGAGTGATATAGATATTGTATTATCAACAATCTCAACACTAAAGCTATGTTATGTAGCCAAATCCCAATGTGTATTATGTGATTCTGTGTTATGGATAACTAAACTATATTATAGTGAATTTAAAACCAGTTAACTGAATTGTACTATATTGTAAGTGAACTAAAAAATAGTTCAATTCAATTACTTTGAATTTTTTTTTAGTTCAGTGCAGTTTTTCTGAACTTATTTATAGTTAACTATAAATTTTTATAATGCAATGCAGTATAGTGTACTTTGCCCACCCCTACTCATATGTAGCTTACCATTCAAACCAGTACAAGTGTCACTTCCTATCACTTTTCCAAAGAGTTTCACCAAACAAGTGCACACTTTCCACCAAAAGATCTTCACCTAAAACCGAGACACACACTTCTCATCCGCATCATCACATCACATATGTAAACATCATGTTTACAATAACATATATTCTATTTCATATTATCAAACAACTACATAACTTAAACTCACATACTACATACAATATAAAAATTACATCATATTCATCCAACCAACATTCTAACATGATCCATAAAACCATACATGATTTCATAGCCTAATTCATCACAAAATAATATCAACAGAAGACATCCTTTCGTACAAAACCACTTGATATATCTAGATAAAGATGACTTTGATAAATTATTGTTTTCATTTTGTTTGATTTCATTTTTCGAATACATGCAATAACTGAATAACAATAGATAAAAGATAAGATATAAATCATCGAAAAAAAATAAAATTATAAATTTACAAAATTATAAAATTTATCTTATGGTGAAAAAATTTCAACAATATCAAAAGGGTGAAATACATTATATTTGAATCATATTTTAATTTCTTATAATCAAATTGTTTTTATTTTTAAAATATTTTGTTTGAATAATAATAATTAAAATATCACATTTTAATATCCAAGCTGGGTTAGCACCCACTCTGCGTCTATAGTGAAGAAAGTATTTACCTGGTGAATGGAGTGGTGCAAATAGTAGTAGTAGAGAATCCCCTTCCTCTCACCGCGCCTCCCTCCTCCCACTACCTTCCTCCTCCCTGCTGGTCACCCAATGAGACAATCGCCCTTATCGATGCCTACCGCGACAAGTGGTATTCCTCGGCTACGACAACCTCAAGGCCACCCACTAGCACGAGGTCGCTAACACTATTGCCCACCGCTGCCCCAACGCCTCCCCTTCCAAAACCCCCATCCAGTGTCGCCACAAAATGGAGAAGCTCCACAAGCACTATCGCGCTCGCTCTACTAATGCAAAATAGGCTTTAAACGTCAGTTATTTTTGACTTTTAAAGTTACCATCTGAACTAACGTTTATACGGGTGACGTTAATGAATCGTCGGTTTTCTGCAGGTTCGACGTCGATATAGATGTCGGCTTTCTACAGGGTCGACGTCTATAAATACATCCCGCATTGTAATAATCGACGTCTAGGGTGACAATAGACGTCGGTTCTTTAGCTGAACTGACGTCTATGCGGGTGACGTTTGTCATTACATTAACCGACGTCTATAGTGCCCATAGACGTCGGTCATTACATTAACCTACGTCTATACCAATATGTGTTTTGATGCGATTTTCTCGTGTCTTGGGGTAGCCTAGTAGCACCTCCTTCCCCTGCTAGTTTCCTCGTAAGAAAAAAAATGAGTCTTTTTGACTTCTCATGGCATTTCAACCCTAAGACAAACTTGGGTCGTTGCCTAGGTCCATTCCGACAGCCAATGAAAAAGAATAAGGTGAGACGTATTCCTTTCCATTGGCGGTGGAAATGGCTCTAGGCAATGACCCAAGTTCGACTTTGGGTTGGAATGCCGTGAGAGATCCAAAAAAGTAAGTTTTTCTTACGAGGAAGCTAGCAAAGGGTGGAGGTGCACTACGCTACCCAAAGACACAAGAAAAACCGCACCAAAACACATTGAAAATACATTTTAATCGGTTCAAATGAGAGATAATACATCGAAGATTACTTTAATTGGAGAAAAAACAACTTTAAATACTTAAAAGGAGAGGAAACTTACCTGGAAATGCAAAGCAACCGAGAGAAAAGGCAAGTTTGCAAGAAAAGGCAAGTTTGTCGAAGTGTTGGTTCGCAAACTGCTGGTTCGCAGGATTATTTAACAAGAAATTAGACGTTTGTTATACATACAACCGACGTCTATAATCGTATAGACGTCGGTCGCCTGACTAATATGGCGTCCATGTGATTTTAAAATTAATATTTGTGTTATATATAGACATCGGCTTGGCGGGATGAGACGTCTCGTGGGGGGAAACGAATGACTTTTCACATACCTGGTAGGATTATAGACGTTGGGTGCTGAGGCAACTAACGTCTATAATTGTATATAGACGTCAATGTGGCAGGATCCGATGTCTATAACGATGAAAAAGAGTGACTATTCACCTACCTGGCAGACATATAGGCGTCCGTTAGCAGGAGCCAGACGTCTATATGTCTGACAGGTAGGTGAGTACCATTAATTTCCGCCATATAGACGTCGGTGCCCCCGCTAAACAGACATCTACAAGGTTGAAAGAAATGACTTTTCACCTAACTGTCAGAAATATAAACGTCATGTTGGAATGTTCGACGTCTAAAATACTATAGACGTCAATGTGGTAGGATCCGATGTCTATAGCGATGAAAAGATTGACTATTCACCTACCTAGCAGACATATAGGCGTCAGTTAGCAGGAGCTCGACGTCTATATCTCTGATAGGTAGGTGAGTACCATTTATTTCTACCATAGAGATGTCGGTGCCCCCTCCGAACCGATGTTTATAAAGTTGAAAGAAATGACTTTTCACCTAACTGTTAGAAATATAGACGTCAGGTTGGATTGCCCGACGTCTAAAATACTATAGACGTCGGTTATCCAGCTAACGGACACCTATATTGCCAACTTATTTACGAAAATGCCACCGGTCATAAATATATGTCGTGCTTACCCTTAACCGACGTCTAACGTGTGACGTTAAACAACATATTTGCATTAGTGCTCCCTCCCCGTTTTCCGATTCAACTTCTCTCGTCCACTTTAAGCTCATGCACTCCATGGAGAAAGGTTCCTCTCTTGTCAAACCCGAACACGATTCCAATAGTAACAAAGATGACGACGACTACGACGATGATCAAGATCTGTACTAGGAGATAAACTAGAACGACCACACTCAAAGCTTGAACATGTTGTACAGGAAACAGTAGTGTTGGAAACAATTTCCCCAATTTTTAATTCCCTTCACTTATGATTACCTCTTGTTTCGGTGGTTCCAAAATTTGTTGGTCGATTCAATTTTATGTTTAACATTATTATTGGTGTGAAGAGTGAAGAATTGAAAGCGAGGCTAAGAAAGCCAGAAGATTTAGCAGAGCGGAAAGTGTATCAAGAACTTGTGAAGGATATTACACCGCCTAAGGATGTTCCGGAACCATTTTCTTCTTACAAGGATCAATTAGGGTTTGTTAACTTCTTCTTCACTTTACTTTACCATGTTGATACATGTATGAAATGAATTTTAATTACAATGCACTAATCACTATGGATGTTAAGAAGTTGATTATGCCGTATTTGAGGTATTCAGGGAGGGGGCGTTTGAGGGGGGAGTAGCCGGAGGGAATCAACGTTGAAGACGGCGGTCAGGGATGGGGACGAAGGTTTGTGGTTGAAATTGGTGACGAGGTTGTGACGTGGACGGGGATGCAGATAAGACGATGCCAATGATGAAGGGAGAAAAGCTGGGAAAGATTGACTCAGTGTCAAATCACATGGCACTATCGTTAGCCAGCTCCATTGATTTTGGAGGACGAAAAATTATGATTTCCGTAAGGAGAAGAATCAAATTGTACCAAAGTTTGAAAATAGGAAACAAAACAAAATCAATTAATAGTTTAGAAACTAAAAACATATTTAACTATTTTTTATGAACATATTTGATTTTCTATACTTTTTTACTATGAAGACATAATCATTCAATTATAGTATCACTATATTCATTCTTTTGTCTACATCTTCCTAAAGTAGAAAAATCCCCACATGTCTTTTTCCTGCCAATTTGGACCCTCCCTTTACCATTTCCATGTGGACGTCAAAGTTTATAACTTAGACACTTTAGCCTACATTTAAACCTATCTAACGGAGTTGCAAGAAGTTTTAAAATAGGAATGACAAATATACTATTTTACAGATAAAATTTATTGGTATATGCATATTTGCATCAATAACAAATATTTTAATATTTGCTTATAAATGAATTGAATATAATTTCATACGACTTGTATTTATGATAGCCATTACTTTCAAAATAATAAAATAAAAATTTAATTTATTTTTATTAAATTTACTTTAATTAAAATTAAAAAATATATATTTTAATAGGTTAGATTGAATTAAAATTAAATTTTAATATATTTAATTATTGTATTATATTTTATATTTTCTTTTAATTTTATTTAGATTTTATTTTAAAAATTTATATAAAATATTTTTTTTAAAATATATGCATATATATTCATGGATATTTACAGATTTCAAAAAACCAGTGAATATCTTTTAGATTGGTATCCAATGAGTAGCAAAAAGGATAACAAGTAGACTTTTTTTTATTGCGAGTAGAGTTGTAAATATACGTATATGATCCAACCGGTTCACCTCTTATTTTAGATATATCAAATACATCAAATTGTATATTAATGTGTTGGTTAAAAGTTCTTTTTGGTCCCAGTTTTAGTTGGAAAAATTCGAAATGGTCCCCATCATTTTTTTGTGTTCAATTTGGTCATAAAAAACGTAATTAAAGTTTAATTTTGTCCTTTTCACTAACACCGTTTAAATTGATAACGGAGCCATTCTGAAGTGTCATTTATTAGCTTACATAGAGTCCTACATGGCATTGAATTAGGATTTTTGAAATAATATTTTTGAATTTCTTTGGAATGCCTTCTCCTGACCTAGAATGGGGTCAAGCCTCTCCCCTCATTTTGCGCTTTCAAACCCAACAGTAGACACGTCTCGCAGCTCTCTCTCGCACAACTCGGGGTTGGGGCTCGCACACCACCGCCTCCATCCGACGACCACCGCGCCACCGCCTTCAGCCGGCCTTAGCGTCGCCAGCGTCACGGTGCCCCACCGGAGCCACCGCCGGCTCCATCCTAGGTTTGGGTTTGCCTCCAACTGAACACCGCCTGCCACCCTTTCGAGCTCAGCCATCACGCCACCCTCTCTTACTGTTTCGGCGTCGCCGGCGACGCCACGCTCATCGGAGTCGCCACCAGCTGTGGCGTAGTAGACACCCCTTTTCAAAACCTCCCCTGCGCCAACCGCTTCAAGACTAAACTGAGAGAGGAGCGATTCTGGGGAACGCTACTGCTGCTACTGCTTGGAAGGCGTGATCCAAGGGAAGGGTGGAATGAATTCGAGATCAGATGAGGAACAAGGTCATTCGATACTTTGTTTTGGTGTGATTTTTTTCATTTTTGCTTCGTTGGGGAAGAATTAAGGGGAAGGTGATGTTGATACGGTTTTGTGATGCAGGTGTTATGGAGAAGAATGGAGATGGACATGGTTCGGTCCTTGCGTGTGTTTCTTTGTGAATTGAAAAATAAATGGAAATGGGTGTTGAGTGAAGGTTGAAGGTTGACGATGAAAATAGGGTTGACAATGGAAATGGGTGATTTTAGGTTTGTGTTGTTTGATTCAACAGCGTGCCATGGTTGTAACACTGTATCCCCTCCCTCTAGCTCTCTGTCTTTCTCTGTCGGTGGGATGAAGACGAAGACTCCAAGAAAAGGGGTCTTGATTCAGTGATGAGCCTCTTTTGCCTACGCATCTCCCATGACAATGCCACATAGGATTGATAAATGACACTTCAGAGTGGACTTACACATTTTGACAGCAAACCGTTATCAATTTAAACTGTGTTAGTGAAAAGGACGAAATTGAACTTTAATTACGTTTTTTAAGACCAAATTGAACACAAAAAATGATGAGGACCATTTCGAATTTTTCCAACTAAAGCTGGACCAAAAAGAGCTTTTAACCTAACCTAATGTGTTTAAGTCTATGAAATATAATAGTAATATTTGAAGAACATCACAAATGGCCATTTTCATTATCTCTTTTGAAGATTGTGTATTTATTATACAGCGAACAAAGGCTTTCCACTTTAGACAAGACAAGAATCCTAGTATGAAAAATGTAAAAGGTAGTACATTGATACGCCAACGTGTCATCTACACTCATATGACACGACCAACCTAATATTTTTTTTAAAAAAAGTACATTATGAATGACGGTGAAAGTTTCGTTCTTGTTTCAGCGGTGAATGAAAAAAAAAATATTACTCTTTATTTTATGGTTTGAGAACCAACTTTGTATTCTTAAACCCTAGCTTTTGCAAAATTCTCTCTCCCCATGTAAGACCCAAAGACCTGGACCCGAGCTTACGATCCCTACAAGAATCTTGATGCTCCAATTCGAAACCTTTACCACCTCCCAACCTCGCCGGAGTTCCTCTTCGTTGAAGAGGCCCGCCGCAAGCGTCGCTCATGGACGAGAACATCACCTTCTACGTCGGATGCGGCTACCTGGCCGGAGATGTTGGCGGTGCGGGCTCAAGACTCGTAGAGGGCGTCACGGCCTTCGAGTCCGGGGACACAACGAAGCTCCGAATCAACCGCGTCCTGAACGCGGCGGGACACTCAGGTCGGGTCTGGGGAAACCGGTTCGGGATACTAGGGTTACTCTATGTCGGAATCGAGAGCAGAGTCAAGGCGGCAAGAGACGCGGACGACGTATGGAATAGCGTCCCAATGGGGCTCGACACCAACGCACTGTACCGGGCGGCAAGAGGGGTGAGATCAGCGGCGGTAGCCAGAGCGGTGGGCGGCGCTATGGTGGGAGTGGTCGTGGCGGGGAAGCAAGCATTGAAATGATGTGCATCACCCGGTTTGAGTGCGAAACAAAACCTCTAATATCTTTAATTATATCAAACTTTTAGGGATAAAGAAACAACACAACTTACAGTGTTAGAAAATGATTGTAATAGTTATGTCAAACACGGTAGTGTTGATGGTAGTAACTGAACATCTTTTGCAGGTTCAGGGTATTGCTTTCATGCCATGTTTTTTCACTTTTACTATGGCTGCGGATTCTAGTGTGTAATTTATTGAGTCACCTTGTGATAATATATAGTTTGGGATGTTACTAAAAAAATTGTGATTCTTTTGCCTCTTTTTATGTGATGGGCTTTGCTGGATATGATTTTGAGTGAATACCAAACCTCATCTTGTGTTTCCTTGGTTTGCTGGAAACATTTTGGACTGAAAAATCTCATTTTGAATGTGGTTTTTTGTGTGACTGAGATATCATATCAGAGTTCATTATAGTAAATTTTGTTAAACTTATGGTACTGCATAAATATCTAGTTTCATCTGTGAGGGGTGTGATGGAATTCTTACATAGATTAAAAGTATATTTTATTTTTCAAACCGATTTTATGAGATAAGTTAGACTTAAATTTACTATTATTACCTTGTTCAGAAAAGGTTGTTTGTACCTCATCAAATTTTTTATGAATTTTGGTATCTTTAATGATATATTTTGCATGTTTCATTTTTTCTTACCTTCCTCAGCTCTCATTGCAGCCTTGTACTTTGAAGGTATATTAGTAAAGTTGATTATGGCTTGTAATTAGTGATGATGTTTACTCTTTTATGTTTGAATATGTGCTCAAAAGAAGCCTTGTACTTTAAATGTATATTAGTAAAGTTGATTATGGCTTGTAATTAGTGATGATGTTTACTCTTTTATGTTTGAATATGTGCACAAAAGAAGCAGTTTTGAGAGTAAAGAAAGTATTGTGGTTATAGTTTATAAATGTGTTTTTGTTGAGAAAATCAATGGTGTTGCTTGTGGCAAAGCTATCTATGTTCAGACTTTTTAGATGAAAGTAAAGCAAAGGCATCATGGAGATGGCCTGAGAGGAAAAGCATAATCTTGGATATGGTAAAGGGGTTGGCCTATTTATGGTATGGAGTTCAACCTGCAATTTTGCATAGGGATATCAAAGCCACCAATTTTGCATAGGGATATCAAACCTGCAATTAGTATTTGGGGATTTAAGGTTTGAAAAAAAAAATTAACAAATTAATCTATGTAAAACACTTTGTTGTTTGCTATATTAAAATAAAATTGTGCAGAAAAATGGTTGTTGTTTTAGAATAAAATTCTGCAGAAAATGGGTGTTGTTTTGACATAAAAATATTGCAAAAAATTGTTGTTATTTTATACTACAATTTTGCAGAAACCTTTGTTGTCTTTGCTATAAAACCCCCATAAAAACTTTGTTGTTTGTTGTCAAAAAGTTTTTCTATTAACTATTATAAATGTTGTAAATTCCTTGTTGTTTTTACACCAGAAAAGTCTTTTTGTTGGGTTAAAAATACTGTATAAAACATTGTTGTTTGTTGTTGTTTTGACTCTTGTTACTACCATAAAATCCTTGCTTTTTTAGTATAAAAGTGCTGCAGAAAAAATATCCTTCCTGTTTTGGTTAAGAAACTTGCATAAAAGACTCATTATAGTTGCTGTAAAATCACATGTACATAAGTTTAGCATTGACCATGGCTGTTGGATTATCGTGCATGAAATGTGATGTTAATAGATGTTTGTGGTGGTTTAAATAGGTGATTTATATATATGAAATTGGTTGTTCGAAAACTGAGTTCATTTGAGTAAATATACAATTCTTGTTGTTAATCTTAGATGATGGATTGATACACTTAAATGTTTACTAGAAATTAAAGGTTATTATGTGAGAATGGATTATGGTGATATTATATGCTATGCTAGTATGGTTTTACAGAGTTATATGGTATAATTGTGATTTTCTATGTTGATTAATGTATAATAGAATTAGTGACGAACTTTAAATGTTACGCTAAAATAGTCATTGTTTAAAATATTAATTGATTTACTAATTTTATGGATGCAATTTTTATATGTTAAAAATATTATTGGGTTGTGTGATATAAGTGATGTTTCTAATATTTCTTTATTGTGTAGGTATGATTGTGGTATGTTGGTGATTAAATATATGGAGTTATGGAACCACATACCTAAATTTGACGGGAATGAAATGCCCGATTACACAACGGTTTATATTATTTATGTATATCTTTATTTTAATATAATTTATGATAAGAGATTTATAACTTTAATATTTGACAAGAGTAATGTTATTGCAGGAACGATTACAACTTTTGCGACAACAGATGGTTGATTTGTTTGTCAGTGGGTATTATATGAAGAAAATGTTCATCGAAATACGGTCATGAGGTAGGAGAATATGAATAAGAAGGGGAATAGTTGTAATAGAAGGTCAACATGATTTCATTGATGTACATATGGAACATGTACTCAATGAAATATAATTGATTAGGATACAATTTTTGTTATTGGTTTTCAGGTTGTTTACTTTGTATGAAGAATCTTGTACTATTTAATGTTTATGAATCTTATTATTCAATATAAAAAGCTTCATGGTTTAAAATATAAGTATGGTTATATATAAAAGTTTGGATGCCAACCGTATAATAGTCCCTACATTTACAGGAGAAGGTGATGGTTCATGGTGATGAACTTGATATAACCATTTACTGCACCAAAGAAATTGAGTAAAAAACATAACATTTATTATATAACCACTTACTGCATCAAAAAAATGTGATAATGGATATTGAATTTAACCCCTTCTATTGTTGTACCGAATCCCTTTTAGAAATAATCACATATGAATGAATAGATAATCACTTACTACAACAATGAATTTGTTGAAATGTATCCTAAAAAACTACAAGAAAATTGTTCATAAGCAATTTAGTAAAAAACCACGTAACACTTATTATATAATGACTTACTCTACCAAAGAAATGTGATGATTGATATTGAATTAAACAACTTTTATTCTTGTACAAAACCTCTTTTAGAAATAACCACATAGGACCTAGTAGATAAC
>NC_028359.1:17001740-17011893 GCF_000741045.1 Vigna radiata var. radiata | reverse complement strand
ATAGGACTTAGTAGATAACCACTTACTCAACCTAAGAAATACGATGATTGATATTGAATTAAACAACTTTTATTCTTGACAGAACCTTTTTCAGAAATAACCACATAGGACTTAGTAGATAAGCACTTACTGCACCAAAGAAATGTGATGATTGATATTGAATTAAACCACTTTTATTCTTGTCAAAACCTCTTTCACGAGTAACCACATCACGTGATGCACATAAAGTGCTTACTGAACTTTTGATATGAAAGCAATTGAAATTAGGTTGATCAATTTATTGTTATACGAAATGTCTGTCACAACCTACCACAAATTTTGAAAGGAATAACCACTTACTGCAGGAAAAAATCAAGTTTTTTACAGCATTGACAGAACTTTTTTAGTTTTTATTTATCTCTGATGAAGCACAAGGTTAATTGAATTGCCATTATTTTATATTTACTTTTAAGAATGTTCTTTGTGATTCTCGTTCATTACTACTTTAGAAGCGATTGAATGTTAACTTATTCCTCTTACTTTTAATTATTCACTTTTCGTTTATAACTCAAGTTATATAATAAAAATACATTTTTCCCTTTTATAATAAATGCTAAGCTTATAATAAATGCTAAGCTAATAAAAATAAAATTATAGTGACTGAAACGACTTATTTTAAGTACAAGCTTTGGATTAGATGACAGGAACTCATAAATCCCCTAATGTACTATATTTCAATAAACATAACTGGCTATTTAGATCACAGTAACATTGTTTAAATGTCTAATACTTGAGAACACCCCATTACAATTTCCTTGTTTCAGTACAAAATAATTCTTCTTAATTCTTTCTACAATTGCCTGTAGGGTAGTAAGGGATTTTGCATAACAAATGCGGAACAAAGAATCATACCAAGGCTACCTGTGCCAAAATGGCAAAACACAAAGTTATGATACTATCAGTTGTTTTCTCATACCTTACAACAACATTTTCTAGCCTTTTGCTAAGAATATTTGATCTTTACTTCTTCCCCACTATTTCACAGGAGAGACGGTTAAATAAAATATCAGTTGAAAATTTCCTACTCATAAGAAAATTAAAATTCAATGGAACCTCCATATATACTTTAAACAGATTGATGTCTCTGGTAATCTTCTTTGAAGTGTTATTTTTTCAATGATACCAACACTTGAAAACTTTTAGTTTAGGCCTCCACAGATGAAAGTGTGCTAGACTTGGAAATGGGAAACAAAGTAGGATGGTGTGCTTTCTCAATAATATAAATTCTAGGAACCATTATCGTGATGTGTCAGGTGGAAGGCAAGTATTTGTCATCTTCTAGTAACTACAGTATGCATATGCAAAGCAGAAAACAAAATGATATCTATTGAAATAAATTGTAAATGCACAACTATTTAACTAAACTAAATTACTTAAAGCAATCCATGTCACAGAGTTCAATCAATAATATTTATTTTGTTAATTATTATTATTATTAAATCAATGACCAATGTCAGACAAAATGAGAATGGCAATCGTGAAAATAAATTGCCCATTTTAAAAGCAACTATAGAGTTGGCCAATCAAAACTCATCAAAAACAAGGACCTCATACTCTGTCTAAGCTTGCGATCCAAGCTCCAAGGTTATAGTGTGATTAGTTGCATCAGATCCTCGGCCAAAGAATAGAATTGGACCTTCAAAGAAAATCATCATCATGAACATTTAAATTAATCATGTTGCAGCGAGAATCAATCACTCCAGTTCAACATAGAAATTGATTTAAATCGAAAAAACTTTTCTAGTCGCATAAATAGTGAAGCCTGCAAAAAAAAAAAGATGAAACAATAGTCATATATAGCATAACTGTTATGTCAAGCACATCACATAATTCCAATAACCTCTCCTTATTACACTTGTCAAGTTTTTCTTTTACCTTAATCATTTGCTTTTCCAAAAGTAACAATTTTTGTACTTCATAACCTTTGACAGACTTGGAGAATTTTATAAGTGATCATAGTCCAAAAATTCAGAACCTTTGACCCCTTATATCCATATTAAGCATTTCTTGAGTTGTACAGAACCAACTTAATAACTAAGCACATAATGTTGAAGGAAAAACATGTTACTGCACCTTATTCTCAAGTTTTTTTTTTTTATATCAAAACAACATAATACATTACGAATACTAATACTTACTTTGTTAAAACAAATCTGGGGCCATGGAACGTAGGTCGCTCCAAAATATCCAAACAACAACGAAAAATATAAATGACGCTGACAAAGGATAGATAAAAGTGGAAGTAGGAAATTTGTTTCTAAAGACAAAAACAATGAACCACATACAACCACAATCTAACAAAAATTAGAAAACCCTAAATCCAACAAAATGATGAACACCCACAATTAAAAATAAATCACCAACACCCACAGTCGAACAATAAGAGAAACAAAAAAGAAGAAAGCTTTGTGACTATGGATAGAAAAATATGAGTTCCGACTCAATGGATGAGATAAAGGGATAGAGGGGAGGGCTTTCGAAGTAAGAATGAAGAAGAAAAGAAAATATAAAAAAGTTTCGTTATTATGGAAAGAAGAATAAAAATCCTTGCTTTTTTTCTTCCAATATTACCCTTAGTGAAAATTCATTAATGTGGGACCCAAACCGTGTCATTTGAATGTAGAATTTATTTGGCCTGTCAAAGTATTCTTATTGCTCGAGCATATCATTATTCAAATATAGACAAACAATACAACATATAAAAGCAAAAGGAGTATCTGCAGAAACTGAACTTCCAAAGTCTTAGTGTTACACATGAGGTTCTTATGCTTCCAAATTTGGCACGTCACCATTTTTCTTCGAATGAGGTGAATAAAGTGTTTGTAGTTCTTATGTTTGTAGTTACGCATGAGGATTGAATACTTGCATGAAGAATATTTGTGTTTCTCTAACTTTTGACACGTCGTTTTTTTTTTATGATAAGAAATGGAAGTTTTCAAATTCAAATACAATCTTCAACTCTTCAATTAATACATGTTCTTCTCCTTCATCTAACAGTTTGTTTATCTTCTCTATCACATTCACTTTGGCGCTTTCTTGCATTTGGTGTTGACCAAGGATTTCAAGATTTTTCTTTCTCTCTTCTCTCTTATGAAATGACACTTTATTTATTTATGGTTTTTAATTAAAAAAAATAGAAAAAAGAGTAATAGGAAGAAGGGTTGTGTTTCTGAAAATATTTAAAATAGATTAATCACAAACTATTAGTGTAAAAAAATTGTTAAAAGAAAAATTCTAAGAAAAGATAATTACTTCTCTTTATATTTATTATTTTTTTTCTTTTATTCTTCATGTGAATTCTACATTATTTAATAGTTTTCATTTTTTTTCTTATTTCAATTATTTCTACTAAGGGTTAGATTCAAACCCTAATTATTTGATAGGATTTGCATCAATGCATGTCCTTTTATTGTGGTCCCATGTCCCTTTATATTTGTTTTTGTTGCAGAGTGAAGGCTCTACATTGTGGATTCCTACTCTAGGGCAAGACATTTTTAGTTTTGAAGTTAATAATTGGTTTAAACCCTCATTTGGTCCCCAGATTTGTATGTTAATCTCAATTTGGTTATCATGTTTTTTTTTTTGTCTCAATTGGATCTTATAACTTGTAAAAATTAACACATTTTATTATAACCGTTAAATGCTCTCAAACAGTGTTAATTGGTGTTGACGTGTTTATGATGACGTGCATTTATTTGATTACTTGGAAATTTTATTTAAATTAAAGAATTATGATATGAAAAAATTGAAGTTCTCAAAAACCCTTCACACCAACACGAAACCTTTCTCCTTCCTCTTTCCAAGAGATTCCAGCACTGCCGTTGATACACTCCTCGACCTCGTAGCCAAGTCCTCTTCTCTCTACAAACGGCTACTTCCCATGATCCCTCCTCCAACACTTACCAAATGCAAGATATCCTACCTCACCAGCGTCATCTAATCCGAAATCCAAAAGTATATCGACCACGTCACCGTTCGCGATCTTGTCGACGCGTTGCAGGAGCTGTCATTCGCTGATTAATTTCATTTGAAGCCCTCTTGATATTTTGTGCAGCGTTGAGATCCTTAAAATCATAGGGTTTCTGCATTTGAGATTTGAGAGAATTAGGGCTTTGCGTTGCAGCGTTGGAGTGCATTTTGGAATTGGGACAACATGTTTTCAAGGAATTGTGATCTCATTTTGTTAATGCAATGTCACTATTACTGTTATTTTTCCTTACATTATTGCTATCACCAGTCCCGGTGAGGCATTTTTAGTGCAAATACAGTTATGACATTGTAGTTCATTTCATTGTCTCAAGAATGTTTTAAAAATAAGGATTTAAACCAATTTCTTTAGAGCATACATATTGGTGATAGTTTTCTTAAGAAATCATTAGATTTATTTGGGTGTTGCCATCCTATTTTTTTACTATAAATTGATTTCATTATGTTTCATTTTGCGACTTACTGTTAGCGGCATTGAATATATTGTCATATGTGTTTTTGTTTGTTTTGCTGAATGAATTTTATAATGTACATGTCTAGCATCAACTACCTCCTTTTGTTCTAGCATACTAATTTATATCTACAATAGAATGGTCTTGACACTAAGGTAGAAAAGTTAAGGAAACAAATGAAGGAGAGGAAAAACAGAGCAAAGAAGATTCATGGACTAAAGAAGGTAATTTTGTATTAAATTATAAAATAAATTAATAAATGTCATGTTTTGCTTGATTAAATTATAAAATATGGCATGTTTTATTTTGTGCAGACGAAGGCTTCTGATGCTGCTAAGGCCAGAAAGAAGAAATAAGATATGAGAACTAAGGAAAATGGCGGTGGCTATATCAGAAAAAAAACTAATTCTTCTTGAAAACAAGAAAAACACAAAAGCATGTTTTTTTATTACCATCATCACTATTAAATGGAAAAACACGACAATAAGGACATCTTAACATAAAGAAAAATTTGATTTCCATTAAAAGAGAATTATTCTCTTGCACTGTTTGATGTTTACTAAATGCAGAAACACGTATTGCTGTGTTACATGAAACTTGCGACCTGAATCCTTTTCATGCGTAACATTTGCCATGAAAAAGGCCCACCATAATGGCTTCAGAAAGTGACCCAGTTCCCCTTTTATCTTCTTTTCTTGAAAATCCTATGAACAGAAAGAACACATATACTTAAATATGTATTTATGGGAAAGAAAGGCAAAAAGGTACTGACGTGAGGACATTCCAGAGCCAAGGTCTCCTTTGTCAGGGATCGCGATTTTCAGGTCTTCTTGGTGAAGAATTGCACGCTTCTCTACCTCTTCATGGCCATATGGAGGATCTACTTCGAACGCAAGGTCGATGATTTCATGTGGAGGCCATCAATGAAAGTGCAAAATCAAAGCCCCAATCCATTGCAAGCATGGCAGAACCCTAATCTTTTAATCTGAAGAAATTCCTAATCTAAACAATTAAATAATATAAATAACAGATCATATAAGCTATACAAGATTTAATAATAAATTAAATAAAAAATTACACGTAATATAAGATGTATATATACGTGTACGCCACATCATTACAGTTAGACGACGTTAATTAAAAATTAACGAAGAAGACTTAATTGCTTTATTTTTACAAGTTATAAGACTCAATTAAGACAAAAAATAAATATGATGATCAAATTGAGATTGACATACAAATACGAGGACCAAATGAAAGTTTAAACCTTAATAATTTATATATCCTTACCCTTCAGGGACAATATCTCACCTTTCCCAACATAGGCTGCTCATGGAGCATTTTCTAGTATCTATCAAGTAGGACAGGTAGTAGCTTCACCTTCAACCCTTTTGCAACAGTCTTAAGTTCTTTTTTGAAACTGTAGGCCCCCTTTTTGGATATTATCAGCAACCTCAGCCTCTGTAGATCAATTCGAACTCTAATTCTTAGGCTGGTAAGCAGTTTCTTGGTGCGATATTTTGTATATGCACACTTGATCAAATTGCCATGCTTATGAAAACGTTGGTCGAATTCCTAGATTTGCTGCTATTGCATATTGCTGCAATAAGAACCTTCAAAACAGCAAATTCAAAATATATTATTTAGTATTTTATTTGACTAGAAAACTTTTACTACTTGTTATTTATTCGATTGAATAAATTTTGTCTTTGTACTTGTGCCATTTTAATTTTTAGTTACTAAATGAGAAAACAACTACTTTTAATTCCTCGACAACTTGTTTGTTGGGTGTTGTAGTTGTGTACAACATAAAGATTTCTAAGTGAATCATCACCAAAGGTTAAGTCTTGGATCAAAATTAAAAGTTTAAGCTTATTGTGTAAGGAAAAGATGAAATATAAAAGAAAACTATAACAATTAAATGAATAGTGTAAGCTACTTATTCTTAAGTATAGCTTTAACATGCGTAATGAGGCTTCCTGTTGGAATCTTGATCTTGTACTTGAGAAAACCAAGATGAAAAATTGGGACGGAGAAAAATATTGAAGTAGTTAAAACTCTTAAAGTTTACGGAGTCAATACTCCTTGTCATGGATCATCTTTAGCTTCTTCTTTTGTGTTCAATTACAAAATCAGATTAATGAATATTTTTTTAAATATTTACTTATTTTATTCCTTTTATTATTAATTTATTAGCCACTATTTTTCTTACTTTTAAATTAGTTTTTTCTATTACATGTATCTTTATTGACATCACATGTCAATAAAATGAAGACAATAATGTTGCAAAATTATACATGTCAATTTCCTTCACAATTTATCATATTTTAATCACCGGTGATAATTGCTAATTTTATGATACAATTTTTTAGAGTAACTATTATTTTATATTGTAGGTAAAGAAGTGTATCAAACGATGAATGTAATCAAGAAGAACAAAATTATTGATCATTATTATTGAAAATAGTTCTCTTAAATGTTTACTATTGAATAATGTTATTATTTTATATTGAACAATTAATTATATCAAAACATGCTTATTATTTATTTTATATAATACTAAATGTTTCGGATGTAAGGCCGAGGACCAAACACAATCCCTAAAACCGTTGTTGACGTATTCACGATCTTCTCGCACTCAATACCGATCGGTTGTGTCCTGCACGTTAGCACTCCGAAGCTCAAGTTAGTACGAACACAATGTAATCAATCGGAATGTAATTAGATCTGTCTCATACCTAGTTAAACCTCTGTATTTATAGGCGTTTACTCTCGATAGTGGATCGTAACCGCTATCCCCAAATCTCGCCCTGTTTAATCACTCGTTGTAACTGCTCCATTCATGTCCGAAATATCCGTTCACTTCCTTAACCTTTGCCACATCACCTTCACTCTTCTTTGCTTGTAACCGATCGGTCAGCTGTGTATACCGATCGAACCTCTTTTCCTCCCGATCTACCTAGTCCAACCCATTTACACTACATATATAAGCCCCCCAAGCCCCAAGCGACATATACAAGCGAAGGGGTTGAAACTGTCGCCAAATTACTTAACATCAAAAGATGTGCAATAGAGACCCTACGATCAGTTTGAATGGACGATGAGGATGAACTTTTATATCTCCCTGACTGAGAATCGAAGAGTCGTCAAATTTCCACCCTTAGATCACGACCAAATGAACGGTGAAGATGGAATTAAGAAACCGTTTTCCACGACTATAAATAGTGGGGTAGGCCCTCCCCATTTTACTTTTCTGGTTTCCTAGATTCATCTTTCTCGATCGTGCATCATATTTCCTGTTCTTACATCTTCAATTCCCGAACCTTCTTTTCCTGGTAATGGCTCCTTCCTCTCAATCCACCGATACTTCCGAGAAAGAAGGTCGAGGGTACGAGAAAGATTTGGCTCGTTCGTCCTCCTCTGAATCCTCTTCGGCTAGTACTTCTAACTCATCTAACCGATCAACCAATAGTGATAGCGTAGATGTTGAGTTTAATGTTGATACTTCTCGTGCTTGGACCTCTATGACCCCACCTCCTACCGTTCAGGGGTATGATTGGGCTCCTTATGAGGTTCGGAATCACCTTCCCTATATTTCAACTACTGCCACTATTCGGCATCTGTTAGGTCAAGTAAATATATTAAGGAATTTCCAAGAGGTAGATGATTATTGTTTTGTTGTCTGCCGTATAAATGAACGTGCTTGTCATGGTCGGGAAAGGTATGAAACTGATTTCTTTTATGTATACGTGACCCTCTTTCGGGATTTAGGGATTCGTCTTCCTTTTTCAGAGTTTCAAATGGGCGTTCTTAGGAGGTTAAACATTTGTCCTGCCCAACTTCACCCGAACGGGTGGGCCTATATGCAAGCCTTTAATGTTCTGTGCCTTGGCTTAAATCTAACTCCCACTCCTGCCTCTTTTCTTCATTTCTTTCGTGCATTGCCAAACACCCATCGACCTTGGATTTCCTTGATTCCTGTCAAAGACAAACAACTATTCACTCCATTTAACTCTTCATATAAAGACTTCAAATCTAACTTTGTTAACATAGCCATATGTGATCCCGGTCGGTCTAAGTATTATTTGGATGATGGTCGCCCTAAATTTCCCTTTTACTGGACCGAGCATCCAAACCGTGTGGATTCGTGGCCCCTTTCTCATATGACCGTCGAAGAGCTGGACGTAGTAAGCCAAATCGATCGTCTCCCTCGAAAGACTTCGTCCCGGATGCTGATAAACCTTCTCAAAACTGACACTCTACATGATAGAGTGTCCAGTAAGATTTCCCTTCTTATTTGTTTTCCTGATCGGTCAATATTAACTTCTAAATTAAATTTTATATTGTAGATTTATTTGAAGATACTAAGGATACTGAAGATATGGAGCAACACAAATCATTTGCTCGGATTATGTCCCGCAAGCAAAAATTGGGAGAATAAAGTGAAAAAGTTTCACCCCCTGTTGCTGCGAGTACCACCGAACGCCGCCCCTCTCCGAATCCTGCCTTAAAAATATCAAACACTGATCTTCCTTTGGATGAACCAAAGCCCCTCGCTGTCGATACGAGCAAGGCAAAAACAAAGAGAAAACCCGCTCGGGAAAAAACTCCATCGCCACCAAAAAAGAGGAAAACACAATCTCCGTTGTTGACCGGTCCTTTGGACCCCAATGTTCACGTGGCCGATCGTCTGCAATTCAATCTTAACGCTGAAGAGAAAAAGCCCTTCAAAGGGATGACCCCTAGCCAATCATTAAACATGGCTTATGAGCTGATCGCCCAAGCAAGCGTTTGCTTGAACTACACTGTTGGCACTACTAAACCACTCTTGGTGACCGAGTTGGAGAATGCCCAAAAAGAATTGGCTGCTCTGAAAGAAAAGAATGACACTTTGTCCCACCGACTTGAAGAATTAACAAAATCTGCCGAGGACGAGAAGACAAAAGCCACCACTGCCCTACAAGAGTCAAAGAACCAAGTGGCTGCTCTGAAGCGCTCGAACGATACCTTGACATTGGACCTACAAAAGGCTAACACCAATAACACTCAACTTGTTAAAGAGAAGGAGACAATGACTGCTGAACGGGATAAGCTGCTGCTTGAGAATGCGTCTTTGGAAGATCAAGTCTGCGAAGAGCAGAAGCTCGGCTTTGAGCAAGGAATTGCTCAATGTCATTGCATTTTTAACACTCCTCTTCAACATCCCGAGTTTGATATAATGAAAGTATTCGTGGACAGCCGCCTGGTGAAGTTATCTGTTGATCCTGCTGCTGAAGAAGAATCATCTGTCATTCCTCCCGTTCTGGACAACACCAACACCGAACCCCCTCATGATCTCACCGTTAACATCCCTGCTCCTTAATTTGTATATGTTTATAAGAAACCTTTTGATGAACTTTGAACTATTGACCTCCGTGATGTAATTTGTATAACTTTTATAACTCTTTATCGCTTTATAATAGATGTTGTGTTAATGCATAGGATGTTATTGCTTGATGTATGCCTTACTGACTATACTTATACTTAGATATTAGATAAATGTTCATAACCCATTCGTTCTCATTAGTATGCCAATCAGGAAATCAATTATCTGATTTCCTGATGGTGAAGTCAATTTTCTGACTTCACCCGTTCGTCTTCCTTATCACACCGATCAGGAATCAATTATCTGATTT
>NC_028359.1:16995644-17000810 GCF_000741045.1 Vigna radiata var. radiata | reverse complement strand
TTAATTCCAAACTACTAAATTAAAATATAACTAATTCTAAATTTTCCATGCAGAGAGTCTTGAATTTATTTGTTGTCCTCCAAATGTCCCAAATTGTGTTTCCAAAATTTTCCCTGAAAATAATAATGCAAATAATTAGCTCAGAAAATTCAAATTAATTAAAATTAGAATTTCTGGTCAAATTAAGCCTAATTAGGAAAAACGGGAAAATACCGGACAATTAAGGACAATTCCCTGATTATTTCTAGCACAATAAACTAAGTGAAATCAATAAAATATCGACTCATCAAAATAGACCACGCTTAGTCTTTTGCACTCCTGGGCAAAATCAAGACGCAAAACAGGGAACAGTTCAACGGACATCAGGGAATTGACACAGACTCAGCAGACAGAATTACAGTCCTCAAGAAATCTGGACAAGGAAAAGTAGTAGATAGTATTCACACAGAATCAGAGAAAACAGATACTCAGAGAAATCATCCAAGTTATTCAAGACATGGCAAAATGATCAATCAGTTCAAGAGGTGAATCAAAAGCAACAAAACCTCACAGATGCACACTATCAGTGTTTCTCTCAAGTGTCTAGGATAAACAATGTCAACTCAATGCACTCAAGAAAACAAACACGAACAGACTTGGCAAGCCTCTAATATCAACACTCAAGACATATATGCATGTTCAAATCAAAAGGTCTTTTATGGATGTAATGGGGCCAAGGACAAGGGAGGATAAATATGGATAAGAAGCTACAACCCAAAAGGAATAGAGGAGCAATGGGGAATAAGTGTAAACACAATATACTCACACCCAAAACCTCTAACTCCATCCTCTTCTTGGCTCCATTATTCACACAATTTTTTTTTTTAATTTTTCTCATATTTCTGTATATATTTTTTTTTTCTTTTTTCTTTCATCTTGTCTCTTTTCTTTTCTCTCTTTTCAGAACACAACTTTAAGAGACAAGATACAAAACATATTTACAAAACAAAACAAGAAGAGGAACCAACTAGCCAATTCATCTTAATCCCCCGGAAACCACACTTATTCCCAAAACAATTCCAAAGCTCCAAAATTCCCTAAGGTTAAGGTAAACATGGTTTTTCAGTTAGGGCTAGTGTATCAGCTTCAAAACAAAGAAATGGGGAAAGCATAGGCTCAAAGGGGCTATCAAAGGATCACAACAAGGTAGACTCATTTGGCTAGAGAGGCTCAACAATAAAACTGCCTTTATCACTTCCAAACATGCATATCAATCAAGAATCATCAACAAGAGTCAAGCCAAGGCAAATGTGCAAGCAATCAAGAGACATATCACACACAAGAAAGAATATCAAGTGGCTCAAATCTCACACAAGGTAATTCTGTCACAATCAAATTAGCCTCTCAAACATCATAATCATCTTTCAATCAGAGAAAAGCAAGGATTTCAAACCAATCAGAGTATCAATGAAGTGAAAGACACATCTACAATCTAAACCAAGTGCAGAAATCAAGAGAAACATGCAAAACTGTACACAAGACACAACATAAACTACCTAGAAAACGAAAAAAAATTTAACGCAGAAAACATAAACTAAGAAAGAAAAATCAGAATCTCCCCCAATAGACCACACTTAAACTACACAGTGTCCTCAATGTGTCATATCATCAAATCAGAAATCAGAACAATCAACAAATCATGGACAAGTGTAATAAAAATGGGAAAGGAGGAGAAGAGAAGAGAAAAACTCCCCTAATCATGGTGGCAGTTGCCAATTTTGGACTTTCAGGGANATCTTTTCCACCACCAGATTCAGCAAGGAAGTCTTGAGGAAGAACTGCTTCATCCTCCAAATTTGATCGAGCAGGGAAATGTCCTCCACAGCTGGATCTAAGAAGCAGTGATTGTTGATGAGCAGGTTTAGCTGGTGCCTATTAATCTTCAAACTGTCGGCACCTTTGTCTTCCACCATGGGTGTGTGCTGATCAAATCCATATGTACCTCCTGCAACATGGTTAGTGCAATATAGTTCCATAGAAATAACATGCAGGGGTATAACACCCAATCCCAATGTAACAGGCTGAACTTTAGATAAACTCTCAGAGCATGAATCAAATTCAAATGAAGAAACAATATCAACAACAGACTCAGATTCATGTTCAGTGCATGGAGAACAAACATTCATATGTGATATCAAACAATGGTTCTCATCATGCAGAGAGGTAGAATTAAAATCATGCTCATCAACAATGTAATCATCCACATACCTATCATCAACATAATCATCAACAACAGAATAAATAATAGGTATGTTTACCTCCACTTCCCTGAAAGTTGGTAGAGTGGTGGAAGGTGAAGGTGGTCTACCTATCTCAATAGTGTTGTTCATATCTGCCTGGTCCTCCAATTCTTCATCAGTCTCCTCAGGTGCAAGAGTGGGGGCATAGGAGTGTGGGAAAGTAGGTGGCACAGTAGTAAGCTCATGACTCTGCTCCCCATCTCCTATGTGGTTGTCACTAACATCATCTAGAAGCTGAACAATCTGAAATGGTGATCCCTCTGAAGCTTGAGACTGTTCCTCAATATGTTGCGTGCCCATCTGCCCCCACAACTCAAACAATGTATGCTCAGAAGACGTAGAATGTTTAACAAGTGCCTCTTGCTGTTGTTGTTGCCTCTGATTTTGCTCTTGTGGCTGCCTGTTGTTAAAGATGTTTGGAGCATAAGCGTGAGGCACATCAAGAACAACAGGGTGGTGCAAAGAAGGGCAAACATCCATATAATGGTCAGTGGAAAGACATATAGCACACAAACGCGCAACAGATGCAGATGAAGGTGCTGGTTTCTGGTTGGATGTCAGTTGTGTCACCAAACTCAAAAGAGAATCAAGCTTGCTTTCCAAATTTCTATCAGCAGCTGATGAAGACTGGGTAGGCTCATGAAATTGCAGCTGATGTGGTTCCTGGACAGGTGGAGAAGGCATACACGGAGTCTGGAATGATGGTTCTTGATATTGATGCTGTGAAGTACCATACCATCCCAACTTAGGATCAGTCCACCCAGGATCATCATTGTAACCATACCGCACATGGGAGAATTTGTCAAGAAACTGATGCTCAAGATCTTCCCAACAGGTGACGGATCCAGGAGTAATACAACAACATCAATCCCTTGCCGCTCCATGTAATGAGTACTCAAATGCCCTTAAGAACATGTCCTCATCCGGGACATCTGGAGGTTTCATTGAAGAGCATACGATTTAGAACTCCTCCAAATGTCTATATGGGCATTCACCTGCAAAACCATGAAACCTAGGCAGCAATTTTATCAGTCCAGTGTTGAAAACACAACGAATATCCTCCTCATCAAGTGGAAACGGCTCCCTAGGAGCACTCTCATCAAGTAGAGTATATATGAGAACCATACTCAGAGTCAAATGCAGAAGGAGAATCATAATCATAGACACAGGCAGAAGAAGCAGTGTTCACATAGCCAAAATAGGTAGACATGTAGAAAGAAAGAAGGGGGAAAGTGGAAGAATGGAAATGCTAAAAATTACGAAATAAACAAAACACACAACAATTAAACATGCGACACGCATACACACAAGAATTCACACACAAAACAGAACATCACACTCCTAAAACAAGACAAAACAAAACACACACTAACACAACAAAAGACCTAAGACCGAACCGTTGGTCCTCGGCAACGGCGCCAAAATTTGATGGGTTGTCGCAGCCCATACAAATTTAATTGCATATGAGAAAATGCAGTATAACTAGGATGTGACTCTTAGGTCGTCTCTCAAGGACCAACTACGGTTCGAGACTTAGGTCTAACACATAGTGGGGGGTTTTGAAGGTGTTTTTGTGAATGCAACTAAATTAAAGCACGAAGTTAAACCTAACTAACATAATTGAAACGGTTGGATACTAGAGCTAACATTACAACTAAATTATCACAACTAAAAAAAAATATAAAACATTAAAGTAAATGAAAATGCTTAAACCCAACAACTAACAAATGTCTAAACATAATTAAAGCACTTAAAATGCAACACTTAAGTTAAAATATTAAATACACAATGCAACTATAATAATAAAAAGAACACTCGGCTAATGACGAAATGCACATTAAAATTTAGAATAAAATAAACTATGCTTAGCAAATAATTAAAATACATGGCAACTAAAAAAAACGTTTAAGCTATTAATTAAAATGCACATTCCTGCAGAAGAAAATAATGTCATGCGTTTTCTCCAAGATAAATGATGGCAAGCTATTAATTAAAATACACCTACTCCTAATTAATTCATTACTTGAAAATTCTAAAGGAAATAAAAGATGGTGCTTCCACAATTTTAACGTAACAGCCCCTCCAAAATGAAAATAAAAAAAAAATGCACATTCTTCACAAACTTCAATCACCAGTAGCTACAGGACATGACGGTGCTTAAAAAAAATAATGAAAAGCCAAATAGTAAAAGGAATTAAAGTCCAACATCACCCAAAATCCATCTTGAAATCCCGTGTGCTTCCTTCAATGAAAAAAAAGTTCTCAACCAAAGCCGTGAATCTTTGCAGTCAATAAATGAAAAAAAATCACTTCAAAGCATTAATTTCATTCCAGCAAGGAAACTTAAAAGCAAGTTACAGCAACTTCCATTTTCATTCCTCCCAAGCAATGTTAAATAAAGGCTAACAAAAAAAATAAAATAAAATCGGTGTGGCGGCAGTTGCCAACACGTCTCATTCAAGGAAATCAGCATTGCCAAGCAAATAAGAATAACACTCCATGCTCTAAAAAAAAAAACAAACGTTCCAGTTGAGAGAACTCTGTCCCGTGTGCATGAATCAGCGCTTCATTAAAAAAGAAAAGAAAGTGAGCTTCTAAAAATTTCCTCTAACCCGTGTGCTCATTGAATGTAAAATTGAAAGCAGTATTGTTTCATCAGTCCAGCGCTTGCAACTAGAATGAAATAAAAATCAAAATATGCTATCCCATTTATCCAAGATCAAAAGAACAAGAACATTGTTTTTCAAAGAAAAATAAAGGGAATGTTCCAGCCAAGCAGAGAAAAGAAAAGGTTTAATACCTATTTTGGTCCCTCCTTTGGGAGGGTTTGTTCAAAGTGGTCCCTCCTTTTTTCAAAAGTTCACTTAAGTCCTACCTTTTGCAAAAA
>NC_028359.1:16993868-16995549 GCF_000741045.1 Vigna radiata var. radiata | reverse complement strand
TACCTTTTGCAAAAACTGTTCAAAGTGGTCCTTTTTGCTAACGGCGTTAACTTTCTTAACGGCACAGCTACCAGGTGGCTAATATCTGCTGAGGTGTAATGTTTTGGCTGTGCTGGCACTGTTGTGTGTTTTAAAAAAAATAATTAATTGTGACATGAAATTTAATAAAATTAAGTTTAAATTAAAAATTGAATTTGGGGTTAATTGGGGTTAATTGGGGTTAATTAAAATTAGGTTTAACAAAGACTTCCCCTGTCATCTTTATCCCAATTATTCTTTCTCATGACAACTTCTTCATCATAGTTTATTCAAAACCATTTTTCATCGAACTGTGCTGATAAATGGAAAACCAGCACCAATCATCAAAAACTTCTGAAGTAGATGCTCCTCTCCATTCAATTGGATTTGAGATTCAAGATTTGTCTCCGAAAAGGGTATTCTGGTTTTTTGTTTGTCTTTAGTAAAGATGAGAACTTGTTGGTTTAATCTTGCACATGGTGAAGCCCTTCAAGGTGCTGCACGGAGGGGTGTCGGCATTGGTGGCAGAGGCTCTTGCAAGAGGTGCCCACATGGCTTGTGGTTACAAAAGAGTGGCTGGGATTCAGCTGAGCATCAACCATTTGATAAGTGATGTGCTTGGTGACTTGGTCTATGCAGAAGCTACCCCCTCTAAAACTCTAAAAATTGAATTTGGGGTTTTGCAGATTGGGAATTCTCCAAATCACGACCATTCTTCCAAGGCTAAACGAGGAACAAAAAACAAATACGTAGACTGAAGGAGATGAAACAATGGCAGTTTCATGATTCGAACAACAGAGGGGTGAAAACAGATTGAGGGTTTTCTTCCCCAATTTAGGGTTTCTGGTTCTAGTTTCACTTTAGGGTTCTTAGGATTTAGATTGGGGATTTTTCTCCATTTTAGATTTCCAGACACAATTAAGGTTCTTAATGGGATTTTTAATCAATTACCCCTCAATTAACCCCAAATTCAATTTTTAATTTAAACCTAATTTTATTAAATTGCATGTCACAATTAATTATTTTTTTTAAAACACACAACAGTGCCAGCACAGCCAAAACGTTACACCTCAGCAAATATTAGCCACCTGGCAGCTGTGCCGTTAAGAAAGTTAACGCCGTTAGCAAAAAAGACCACTTTGAACAGTTTTTGCAAAAGGTAGGACTTAAGTGAACTTTTGAAAAAAGGAGGGACCACTTTGAACAAACCTTCCCAAAAGAGGGACCAAAATAGGTATTAAACCAAAAGAAAATGACGGCTGCACACTCCTTCCTAGGACCGTGAGTTCCTAAAAATATAGGGTAGGGTCCACCCAAAAACCCTAGGGTAGGACATGTGTCACCAAAAATTGGGCCTCAACATATTTTTAACGGCCCAATGTGCAAAGGTTGTCTAAAAAAAAAAACTAGACTTTTAAATTACACATTGATTAATTCTAAACTACTAAATTAAAATATAACTAATTCTAAATTTTCCATGCAGAGAGTCTTGAATTTATTTGTTGTCCTCCAAATGTCCCAAATTGTGTTTCCAAAATTTTNCCTGAAAATAATAATGCAAATAATTAGCTCAGAAAATTCAAATTAATTAAAATTAGAATTTCTGGTCAAATTAAGCATAATTAGGAAAAACGGAAAAATACCGGACAATTAAGCACAATTC
>NC_028359.1:16975411-16993473 GCF_000741045.1 Vigna radiata var. radiata | reverse complement strand
TGACTTCACCCATTCGTCCTCCTTATCACTCCGATTAGGAATCACTTATCTGATTTCCTGATGGTGAAGTCAATTTTCTGACTTCACCCGTTCGTCTTCCTTATCACACCGATTAGGAATCAATTATCTGATTTCCTGATGGTGAAGTCAATTTTCTTACTTCACCCATTCGTCCTCCTTATCACTTCGATCAGGAATCACTTATCTGATTTCATGATGGTGAAGTCAATTTTCTGACTTCACCCGTTCGTCTTCCTTATCACACCGATCAAGAATCAATTATCTGATTTCCTGATGGTGAAGTCAATTTTCTGACTTCACCCATTCGTCCTCCTTATCACTTCGATCAGGATTCACTTATCTGATTTCCTGATGGTGAAGTCAATTTTTTGACTTCACCCGTCCGTCCGCCTTATCACTCCGATCAGGAATCACTTATCTGATTTCCTGATGGTGAAGTCAATTTTCTGACTTCACCTGTTCGTCTTCCTTATCACCCTGATCAGGAATCAATTATCTGCTTTCCTGATGGTGAAGTCAATTTTCTGACTTCACTCGTTCATCCACTTTATCGTGCCGATGAGGAAACAATTATCATATTGTATATAAAAACCTTTATTTCACATAACATAATGAAACATTGAATTCAAGTAAAACATTAACTAAAATAGAACTTTAAATTTGCAATGTTCCAAGTGTTTGGAATAGCTCTCCCATCCATGGATTCCAAACGGTATGCTCCATTGTTCAAACTTTCCTTGACACTGAACGGTCCTTCCCAATTGGCGGCCAACTTGCCATGCGTTTGTTCTTTTTGTCCTTCTGTCGTTCTTCTCCACACCAGATCCCCTGACATGTATTGCCTTGGTCGCACCCTTGTATTATATCGACGAGCTAAAAGCCTCTTATGAGCTTCTACCTGAACGACCGATATCTCTCTTCTTTCTGATAAGACGTCAAGATTACCTCTCAAATCCTCCTCGTTGCGATCCATGTCAGTGAGTTATCTTCTAAGAGTAGTCTCCCCTACTTCCACTGGTAACATTGCATCCGTTCCATATGTAAGGTTAAACGGTGACTCTCCGGTTGTGCTATGGGGTGTACATCGGTATCCCCACAATACTTGTTGTAGTTCATCCACCCAAGATCCTTTAGCTTCTCTCAACTTCTTTTTTAACTCTTGGACAATAATCTTATTCATAGCCTCCACTTGACCGTTCGTCTGTGGGTGTTCCACCGAGCTTGTTATTAGTGTAATGCCCAGTTCTTTGTAAAAGGTCACCAGCTTCCTGTCTATAAATTGACGACCATTGTCGGTAATAATGAACTTTGGCAAACCGAATCTACAAATGATCTTGCAAACAAACTTCTGTACTTGTGAAGCGGTTATTCTTGCTAAAGGTTCTGCCTCTACCCATTTGGTAAAATAATCTACAGCTACCAACAAGAATTTCATCTGTGTCCAACCGACCGGGAAAGGTCCAACTATATCCATTCCCCATTGAGCAAAAGGCCACGGTGAAACCATGCTGTGCAGTTCGGTTGCTGGAGCGTGTATAACATTCCCATGTTTCTGACAAGGGACACATTTTTTAACAAAAACCGAACAATCCTTTTTCATAGTAATCCAATAGAACCCTGCTCTTAGAATTCTGGCTCTCAAGGATCACCCTCCACCATGTCGTCCACAAATTCCCTCATGCAGCTCTCACATTACATATTCAACTTCGTCTTTAGATAAACATTTAAGCATAGGAGTAACATAACCTCTTCGGTACAATTCTTCTCCTATTAAGACATACCTCGCAATTTGCTTTGCCTCTTCGGGGCGAAGACTTTGCCCTTCTTCCTGTTTCTTAATCAGAGAAGCGATTTCTCTTCTCCAATCTTCCCGATCGGCTAACCCGTTAATCTGAAAACATTCGATTGTTGGTCTAACCATCACTTGTCGAATCATGGATGCCAAATGCCCTTTTTCCTTCCCTGCAGTTAATTTGGACAATTTGTCTGCCCGGGCGTTCTCTTCCCTCGGGATATGCCTTATCTCAAAAAACTTGAATCCATCTGCTAGATGTTTCGCTTTACGAAAATACAATAACAATTGGTCATCCTTCACTTGGAAGTTTTCGTTCATCTGACCTGCCAGTAACTGCGAGTCCGTTTTGCATTCCAACAATTCTGCTCCTAAATCCTTTGCTAGTTCCATCCCTGCCACCAGAGCTTCATATTCGGCTTGGTTATTGCTTACCTTAAATTGGAATATCAGTGATTGCTCGATTTTTATCCCGTTTGGTCCTTCCAAGACTATTCTTGCTCCTCCTCCCTGTCGACCGGACGAGCCATCGACGTAAAGTTTCCACCGAGGTTCAATCGGACCCTCACTAGACAGTTCTGATACAAAATCTGCTAAGTGTTGTCCCTTTATAGATCCTCGTGGCTTAAACATCAAACCAAACTCCGATAATTCAACTGACCACCCGATCATCCGTCCTGCTAGATCGGGCTTCCTTAAAATTTTTTATATAGGGTAATCAGTCCGAACCACTACTTGACTACCCTGAAAGTACGGCCTTAATCGTCTAGCAGCATATCAGTGTTAATACCACCTTCTCCAGTTTCTGATATCTCCTTTCGGCATCCTTCAAAATTCTACTAACGAAATAAATTGGCCTCATCTCAGGGGTTTCTTGAACTAAGGCTGCGCTTACCGTCTCCTCCCCCACGGACAAAAATAAATGCAGTTCATAGTTCATATCCGGACGTCTCATCACGGGCGGGCTAGTGAGAATTTCTTTCACTTCACAGAACGCTTTCTCGCATTCATCATTCCACATTCCCTTCGCCTCTTTTCTCATAACCTTCAAAATAGCTTTAGTACGTTCGGCTAACTTCGGGATGAATCGAGACAAGGATGTCAATCGGCCCACTAACCTTTGTATTTCTTTTAAATTGCATGGACTCCTCATTTCTAAGATCGCTCGGCATTTATCAGGATTTGCTTCAATACCTCTCGAAGTAAGCATGAACCCCAAAAATTTTCCTGCTGAAACCCCAAAAGTACATTTAGCAAGATTCAATCTCATCCCAAACTTCCTTACTTGCCCTAATACCTCTTGTAAATTTAACACATGTTCCTATACTGATCAGCTTTTGATCACCATATCATCCACGTACACCTCCATGCATTTACCGATTTGATTATGAAAGACTCTATCCATAAGGCGTTGATAGGTGGCCCCAGCGTTCTTTAACCCGAACGGCATAACTTCATAGCAATAGTTAGACCGTTCCGTTATGAAAGCAGTCTTCTCTCTATCAGGTGGATACATTGGAATTTGATTGTAGCCTAAATAGGCATCCAAAAAACTTAACACCTCGTATCCAAAAACTCCATCTACTAGGTTATCAATGCTGGGGAAAGGATAGGTATCTTTGGGACATGCCTTATTAAGATCAGTAAAGTTCGTACACATTCTCCATTTCCCGTTCGACTTTTTAACCATTACTACATTAACCAACCACGTAGTATACTTCACTTCTCATATGAACCCAGCTTCCACCAACTTGCTCACTTCTTCCTCAACTGCTTTCCTCTTTTCTCCTCCCATTCTTCTCTTCTTTTGTGTTACCGGTCGAGCATCCTTGAATAAGGATAGTTTATGGGATATGATATCTGGATGAATTCCGGGCATGTCAGCTGTCGTCCATGCAAATAGGTCTTTGTTTTCCCATAGCACATTCTCTACCGCTTCAGCTTGTTCTTTTGTTAAGTGTGACCCCACAAAAGTGACTTGTTCTTTTTTCTCTCCTATTATGAATGGTTGAACTTCACCTACAGGCTCTACCCGTTCGTCAAGATGAGTTCTGGGATCCAACTCCGCCAATGCCACCTCTGAATGTTTATTCTTGTCTTCTAACATCCTAGGCTTTACTTTTAACCCTGCTGCATAACATTCCCGAGCCACCTTTTGATCAGCTCGAACGGTATGAACTATCCCATAATCAGATGGATATTTTAATGTGAGATGAGGCGTTGACACAATAGCTCCGAAGGCGTTTAGGCACGGTCGGCCCAACAAGACATTGTATGAAGTGTCAGCATCAACCAGCAAGAATCTCACCCTGACTTCCTTAGCATCCTTCTCCATCCCCAAACTAGTCCTCAAATCTACATAACCTCGAGTATCCACTCTTTCCCCTGCAAACCCCACAATTTGCTCATTAAAGGGAACAATAGCATCCTCTGAAATCTCCATCCGTTTGAAGGTCTTCTAATACAAAGTGTTCGTTGAACTGCCTTGATCTATCAAAACCTTTCCCACTTGGTACTAAGCGATCATAGCAGTAATAACCATCGGGTCATCTTGCTCTAAGTCTGGGGCATGAAAATCCGTATCTGAAAAAGTAATCGTCGGCATAGACCTTCTTTGTTCCCCCGTTCAGTATACACTATTTAGGCTTCTCAAATGTCTTTTGCGAGAATCAGAAGTTGAACCTCCACCTGCAAATCCCCCAGATATTGTGTTGATAACTCCTCTTACTGAACAGCCCGGACTCTTGCTTCTGCTTTGCTGTCTCTTATGTGGATCTTTAATCGGACGATCTGGTCGCAGAGACGATCGTCCAACTATTCTTGACGACGTACCACCCCGCTGAACAAATCTTTGCAAATGTCCCGCCTGGACCAGACTTTCTATTTTGTCTTTCAACGTAACACAGTCTTCTGTGGTATGTCCTTTGTTCTGATGATACCGACAGAACTTACTTTCATCCGCCCCCACTGGTGTCGATGTTCTTACCACCTTTAGCAATTCACCCTGGCTCTTGGAGCATTCAAAGGTGTGTGATGACTGTACTGTGGTGCCTTTACTTGATTGCCTCCGAAGGTTTGGAATCTTCGCTCATTTCTGCCAAACGGTCGTCCAACATGCTTATCACCTCCCTTTCGTACTACTCTTTCAAAGGTGTGTGATGACTGTACTGTGGTGCCTTTACTTGATTGCCTCCGAAGGTTTGGAATCTTCGCTCATTTATGCCAAACGGTCGTCCAACATGCTTATCACCTCCCTTTCGTACTACTCTTTCAACCTCCTCCCCCCTCTTTGCTGAGCTCTTCCTTCTTCCACCCTAATGCAACTTGTTAAGCGGTTTTGTAGTTCTTCCATTGTTTGAGGCTCCTCAGCATATAAATAATCCACAAACGGTCTAGGTCTCAACGTTGTGGTCAACGCTCCCACTATTAATCTTTGGTCAGCATTATGCACTTGCCTTGCTGCTTTGTTAAATCGCTTCATAAACATTTTAAGTGGCTCATCTTTACCCTGCCTCATACGAATTAAAGCGGTATAAGTTATAGCAGGGGTTCTACTAAAAGCATATTGGCGAGTAAACATCTGTCTCAATGTTGCAAAACTATCAACCGTTCGGGCTTGCAATGAGTGAAACCAATCCAGAGCCTCACCTTTTAGGGATAAGGAAAAAACCCTACACCAAACCATCTCATTTGAGGAATACACGGCCATAGCATCTACAGAATATCGAAGATGTTTAACAGGATCGGTATCTCCTCCATACTTCTCCATTGTTGGCAGCACTTTGTTTTCGGGCATTGCCACCCGCATCACTTGAACGGTAAAAGGATGAAGTCCTTCAGCCTGATCAGGCATCTGTACTATCTCCCGACCATTTATATGAGGATTTTGTTCTTCGTCACCATTAGGTTGAAAATTTTGACTACCGGGTTCATCAAAATTTTCTTCTCCAATTTGTCTACCTTCGATATGTCGCCCTCCTCCTCTCCCCACTCCCAGTCCCCTTCCTCTTCCTCGACTACCCGAACCTCCACGCCCTCTTACACGCCATCCATCTACGCCTTGATCTGCTATCTCATCTTCCTCACTCCTAGAATTTATTGTTTCCACATTGACTGATTGAACCAACGGTCCAGCCTTATCCTGACCCCTTTCAGCTTGCATTGCTGCCATCTCTGCTCTCATTTCTTGCATTTGTCGCTGCATCTCCTATAACAACTGCAAGGGAATCTCTCCTGCCATTGTAGTCGTATTTGGGTTATATGAGAAGTCTTCGGCCCCACGGTGGGCGCCAAAATATTTCGGATGTAAGGCCGAGGACCAAACACAATCCCTAAAATCGTTGTTGACGTATTCACGATCTTCTCGCACTCAATACTGATCGGTTGTGCCCTGCACGTTAGCACTCCGAAACTCAAGTTAGTATGGACACAATGTAATCAATCGGAATGTAATTAGATCTGTCTCATACCTGGTTAAACCTCTATATTTATAGGCGTTTACTCTCGATAGTGGATCGTAACCGCTATCCCCAAATCTCGCCCTGTTTAATCACTCATTGTAACTGCTCCATTCATGTCCGAAATATCCGCTTCTCACTTCCTTAACCTTTGCCACATCACCTTCACTCTTCTTTGCTTGTAACCGATCGGTCAGCTATGTATACCGATCGAACCTCTTTTCCTCCCGATCTACCTAGTCCAACCCATTTACACTACACTAAATTTTAGTATCAAATTATTTGATTGGGTATGGTTTATTAAAGCATGTTTATCATAATGAAATAAAATATTAAAACAATCCTAAAATATTATTTTAAAGTATATATAATGTGAGTCGTGAGAGGATAATATATATTTGAATATTTGAGATACACAAAAAAGAGATAAAATGTGCACACCTGCTCGTACATAAAATAATAATAAAATTTTAACATATGTGATACACAAAAACAAATATTTATATAGTTAAAAGGTATATTGAGATAAGTGTATATATACATGTTTAAATCTTGTTAAGTTTACATGATCATTTATTTGAACTGAAAAAGATAAACTGTATTTTTTTCCAATAACGAATAAAAATAACAGCAAAATAAGAATTCTTTTCACAATATAAATTCATTCATCATAAATGTTGTAGTATGGTGTATTGGAAGGTGGCATTTGTTGTTGTTCTTGAATATCTTGCATGCATAAATCTTGAACCAGAGTGTAGGTAGGTGGATCAACATTAGCTGTTGGAAAATTTTGTATGTAGAAATTGAGCAGGAGTGTAGACGAGTGGATGAACATTAGGAAGTTAAATATTTTGCATGGAGAAATCTTGAACACGAGGTGGACGAACATTTAAAGGAACACTCACTTGAACAGGAGGTGGACGAATATTAGGAGGATCAGTTACTTGAAGAGGAGGTGGACAAACATTAAGAGGAACAATTACTTCAACAGGAGGTGGATTAACATTAAGAGGAAAAGTTACATCGTGAAAGCTTTTTCTTTTCCTTTTTTATGGTAGCACCTTTTTGTTTAAAATATTTTTGAGCATGACTAGCCAATTGACTCGGTGTTCTCATTCGAACAACATCTTTTGAAATCATTTTCCAATTCATACCATACATGTCAAGGCCCATAAGAAATAACCTACAAAAAAAAATAATGATACAAATCTCACTCCTTGAATATAAAGTTTCCTATATCATGACGAAAAAAAAAAAAAAACTTCAATATATTAGGATTTTTTTTGACACAAATTTTGATACATTTTGATTCTTAAAATTTAAAAACAATATAAATTTTAAAATAATTACGTTAAATTTTTTTGACGTGTCAAACGCGTTTCCAATTAATATTGAAAAGGAAACTTATCAAATAGAGTAAACAACTCATATGTTAGTATGAAAGGTGTTTGACATATAAAAAAATTAACTTAATTAGGTTAAAAAACCTATATCCATTTATTTTTAATATTTGGAGAACAAAATGTATCAAACTTTTGGATATAAGTAAATTTCAAATTTTATGTGAAAATTGAGATATTAAAAAAGTATTTAACCTGACAAAAATCTGAATTAGAATACATACATGTGTTCTTAAAGCCTCCTTGGGGTCCTTGGCTTGCGTTGTCGACGTTGCACTGGAGGATCAACATTTTGGCTCTTAGTGTTCAACATATTGTTGGGTATTCGAATCAAAGCCGACTCAACGTTAGTCACGTTTGCATTGTGTTTTGTTGGAGGATAATCAAACAAATTTTGTTGAGACAATGATTGATCTCGAAAGTTATAGGGTTCTTCTCGACATTTGACATCTTGCAACCATTGATCAAGTATAGTAGAATTGGCCTCAATAAGTTTAGAGAGTTCTTTGCACGAATTCTCCTCAAATTTGCCCATTTTCTTCCAAGAATTTCACTCTCACTGTGAACTTTTCCTCCTTCTCTACTACTTTTATAGGTTTTCACATGTAGATTTATTTGATTATAAATTTTACATAAAAATCTCTTTAAATATTAGTTTCAGTTTATCTTATCTAATCTTCTATCACTTTGTTTGATTATATTTTACATAAGAATCTTTTTAAAGATTAATTTCATTTTAATCTATTTAATCTTTTATAACTTCCTAATATTAAAAAAATAATATGAAAAATATAGAATATTAAAAAAATCCAAAAATATTAAACATTTAATTACATTTTTTTTATTATTTAAATTATTATTTTATATATTTTGCCAGTCAATGCATATAATAGATTATTATCGTATTTTTTCACATTTTTCATGTACTTCACCGATCCTTTAATAAGTATTACTCTGACCTTTTAATGTATAGCTAAAAATTGTACAGGTATTTAAACCTCCGTAATTCACGGAACAATTAAATTATTAAAATCTAAAACAGATACTTTTAGATATTAAATATATTTTAACACTCATATTCTTCTAGCTTTTAAAAAAGACGGTTTAAGTAGTTGGATTTTGTAGTTCTCTGGAACAAAATTATTATTATTCTTTTGTCCAAAATATTTAATGAACATAAGATTTAAGTAAGAGATATATATGAAACCTCATCGAATCTGGAAAAGATAATATTTATAACAATATTTACTATATATTGAACTCATATTTATTGAATTTCAAAAGATTTATGTAAATATTAAGTGTTAAATATTATATTATTAGATATTTTATTTTTATCTTTTACTTTTAGTTAGTTTGTTATTATTCTTTATTCGTATTTTATGGTTAGTTCATATTTCTTCTATTATAATTTCATATATAGTTTTTAGTATATTAAACATGTATCTTAAGCCTTAGGTTCTTTGAAAAATATTTCATTGACCCTGCCTATTACAATTATCGTCCTCACCATTAGAGTCATTGTCATTGTCATTGTCGTCAGAATATCATTTTTGACCAACAACCACAAGGTTTTTGTTGTTCTCGGCCAATAGACCACAACGTTTTAGAGATTGTTGCCATCGGCGTCTAGACGTGCTCTTACACATTGATCACAATTTGTTGGACTCACCATGACCTCCCTCTCATTGGATCTAGCCTTGTTGCAATGATTAACCTTCTTTCGAGTTTTTGGGCTTTTTTCCTCTTATAATCTCGCTTCTGTCACCAGCACATCTGACCCGTCCATATATACTAACTATGATAGTGTATATCCATTGATAAATTAGATGACACTAATTATGCGACTTGTGTCACACCCCATTTAATACCCCTCCTTAGTGGGGTACACGTGTCAGCCGTCCGGTCTTCCCTGGTAAAGTGGGAGACCAACTCTGCCAAGCTTTTAATTCCCTTCTTCGTGATCCGTGTGGCAGCAGCAGGAATGTGAACTTCCAGGAAGTGGAAGTCAGGTGGCAAGCTTAGAGTGGACCGAACGTTCTTAGTGGAGGCAGTATTTAAGGTAAGATGAAAAATCCTGACGCCACTTTTCCCATGCAAACTTCATCTTCCTCAAACTTGTCTTTCTGAAAATCTCAAATCCTCCTCCTTCTCTCTAAACCTCCCAACCTTCTCTCTAGATTTCTAACCTCCAATTCTTCTCCGATCACTTGCATCCGTTCAGGATTATTGCTACCGGCACCAAGACCTTCAACCAGTACCAACCAGAATTTCATTCTGAACTGGTAAGTGTCCGAACCCTTGAAGTTCCTTAGCCTTCTTGCATGTACTTGTGAAACCATTCCTCTGAACCTACTTTTGTATTTGATTCTAGACTTTGGAAACCTTAGAAGAGATAAATTGCTACCAACCAACCTTAGACGTACTAGCTGGATTTAGAGGTAAGGGAAGCTTATAAAGTTTAATTATAATTTCTTGGCTGAATGTATGCCTGATTTAATGTATGTTTGAAGTCTAAAGTATGTTGTGTGATTTATTTGGCATGATTGAGATATTGTATGCTGCTGTATGAATTGTATGATATGTATGAGTTTAAATTTTGTACTTAAAATGAATGTATGAAACTTAGAAAATATATGAATCTGAGATCGAAGGTCATTAGGACCGTTCGGTCCTCCCCTTTACCGTCCGGTCCATTCAGACTGTTCGGCATAGTGAGTTTCTAAATTCAGTTGATCTAAATTAATGTATTGTTAATAATTACTTAAGAACGCCGGTCATAAACCAAGCGTTCGGTCTTACAAGTGTTCGGCCTTAGGCTGACCCTTAAATTGTAAAACATGCAAATTTGATATTCTTCCTTTTGAAACCATTCGGTCACTTAATGATTGAACGGTCTAGTGAGCCTTTATTTATTGAAACGTCCGGTTTACTTGACTAAAGTCCTTTTACTCCTTTAAAGAGTTTCTCCTTTCTTAGTCCGTCCGGTTTGAGAAGTGTCCGGTCATAGACCAGCCTTCGACCATGATTAGTGCTTGTTTTATAGCATTCTTTGCCAAACCGTCCGGATGACTATCACTTATAGTCAATCCTTTGGGGTACGGCCTTATTCCTTGTCGGACCATTCGGCCAACCATTTGACATTCTTCTGTTATTCAGTCTCACCTTTGATTAGACCGTCCGGGCATTTTTAGTGTTAAGTCTTTGATGGTTAGTTCTATTCGTTGTCAGGTCAGCCGGTCAACTATTATAAATGTTCTATGGCATCCAGTTTTAATTCTTGTTGGACCATTCGGTCATGTCTCTTTGTCTCATTCCATCTTTTATTATATCGTTGATAATCCGGTCATTTTCTTGACATCCTTTCAGTATGAAAGTAATAATGAACATATATTGAATTTGGTTAAGTAAGGGAATTCCAATGGAGGAATGTCTCATGAATTGGTGATGATTGGTAAAGTATGAACATGGTCAGACCCAGGCTGTCGTCCTGATCCTGATATTCCGTGATGACGCTTTCTCGGGTAGAGAAAGGTTACTCATGTGTGGGAATGGCAGGAGGTCCGCGGTCATACGAACAGATGATCGTTTGAGGACTAACCTCGGGTGGCAGCTGATAAGTAAAGGCAGCTATTACACCACACGGGGTGCTAGGGACGTCGGGCTACGTGGTTCATACCGTCCGGACAGTGTCTTAGTAGTCAGTCATAAGTTAATCCACTTAGTATGCATGTATAAGAATTGTATGTCTGCATGATTGATTGGTTTTGTTTTGTATGTTTACTTGTATGATGAAATGATTAATTAAATTTACATAAGCTTACCCTAATCTATTTTGTCTTTGTCTATGTTGTTGTTCGGTATCCGACCGTTCGGTTATTCTCTTCATTACAATGATCATCCTTTTGGATGTGAGCAGAGGACGTCTTGGAGGATACATTAGAGGATACTCTGGAGGATGCTGTGCTGGCCGAACAACCCGTGGAAGCCATGCCTGAGAGCTGTGCAGGACCTTCCGGTCCTTAGGATAGTTTTCTTTTACTTACTTAGCTATTTAGTCGTCCGGTTAAGATTTTTGTAGAGCCGATCGGTATAGGAAGCTTTTTAATATTGGCCGTTGGGTCAAAGAATTGTAGTAAGACTGTTCGGTCTGTTTTGGAAATGCTATATTCTAAACTTAACCAGTTTACAGTATTTAAACTCTGTGGAAATTTAGTAACTTCTATGCCTATTCACCACTCTTCTCCTTTATTGTTCATGTTAACTTCTAAAATGAATTGTAACTTTTGTTATATATTTATTGGGATGTTACAACTTGGGCATCAGACGTTAAAATTTGGCTTAAGAGTCAGAAGTATGTTGATGATATTACTTATAAAAAGTTTGTTCGTTCCGGTCCCATTCGTACAAGGTCGTTTAACTCGGTGGTCTGCTTGGCCCCGAAGGCCAATTTCAACCAATCCAACAAGGAATGGGGATGGGTGAAGAAAATGACTGAAGATGAGGCCTTGAAGGAGGCCTTTGAGCTGACCATTCGAGCGAGCATTTGCATGGCCCAGGCTTCCCAATTCGATTCTAAAGAAACTGCAACATTGGAGGAGTTGAATGTTGCTCAGGCAGATTTGGAGGCCTCTTAGAAGGTCTATAAGGATTTAGCGCCGCATTTGGGTGAGACCATGAAGGCTTTAGAGACCATGAAGTTGCGATGAAGATTAATGACACTCAGACGATCATCCGCCAGTTTTAGAGAAGGAATGATGACCTCAAACTACGTCTCTAAAACCTGAACGAGCAATATGGAGAGCTCGTTGGCAAGGGGATGGTTTGTTGAGGTCGGGGAGCTAAGCGAAGTAATCTTCAACCAACGTACTTCTGGCTTCATCAAGGCGTTCGCTCTGGCTACCTTTTTCTTTGACATTTCTTCTAATCATGAAGGGTTTGACATGATGAAGTGGGTGGTGAACGGACAATTAGTGAGCATCCAACCCACTGAGTAAGAGGACGACCAACATGTTAAGTTCGTACATGATGAAGTTGAAGTTGTTGGTGGGGAGGATGAGGAGGGTCGCACGAGTGACTAAGAGTATGTCGAGGCTTTGGTATAGGAGTTTAGAATATATCTTTTTTAAAAAGTGTAATTCTCATGGTCATCATTCAAATAGGGTTATTTTTTATGTGACGCCTTATTTGGAATACAACCTTATTTTTTATATGCCTTTAACATTGAATGGAAATTTGACTTCTACTTTTTCACCTCTCATCCTTTCTTTTATTATTTGCATTGGTTTTTTTTTATTAAAAATGCTTAGTTGATACGCGAAGATGTTCAATAATAACTTAATGTGAATCGTTAAATTTGATTGAACTTGTCACAGTGAACACCGCTCGGCTAATGTTAGAGCACTTCCTTGTAATGTGTCGAGTTATACTCCACTTTTGGATAAGGATTCATTTATTCTCGATACCGTTCAGTATACGTTGAGGTGTTGAGAGTTTACGAAGAAAGTTTGTTGATAGGGGGAGCTACATCTAGCAAAACTCATCTCACATGTGTTTTTGATGATGAACAAAAGCATTGTTTTATGGTTTTTTGCACAACAAATGTCATAACAGTTGCTTGATCATTACTGTGTTTGTGCTTGAAATTCTTTGTACATGTATTCATTGTATGGAAATGAATCTTATGTTTAAACATATTGTACATTGTATTTCTAGAAGAAATAATCGATTAATCGTTTTATATAATCTGTTAAATTTCTCCAAATTTCAATACATGCTTAACAGGGGCAAAACAACTATGTAATAATCAATCACATTAGTTGTATAATCGATTTAAAACACGTTACTATGCTAACATGTGTTTGCTGAGTGAATTGATATATTTAGATTAAAAATGATTTGAAAATTTGCTTAAGTATTGATCTTAACCGATTACATAAGTTTCCTAATCGGTTAACATGTTTATCTTGTGAAAATCATTTTCATTTAAATCCATAACTGTTGATAACGATCATATTTGTTTATTGTTGGCTTGTATGATTTATCTAATCGATTGCATGCGCTCTTTAATCTGTTAAATTTGAAACAGATGTAAAACTATTAAAGCAGAAAGAAAAGCTTAACAGATTACATTATTTGTGTAATCGATTAAATTGTGCGCTGTTTCAATATGAACATTCACTTTCATAATTAACTTGTTTGTTGAGTATTGATTACATGAGTGTCTAAGAATAGGTCCTGAAGAATCAAAGATCTCAATTGGGTTATTCATAAAGAATCTTGCAAGAAAGTTGAGCTGAAACATTGTTGATCATATCTTCACTATTGGTGTACTCTGTGAAGATCAGTGTCTACATTGCAATTAAGAGGATTGTGTTCTTGTGCAGGTTGGTCAGTAGGAAAGAACCTTAGTGTTTTGCATTGACAGTTGGGATTGCTCTCAAGGTGTACAGAAAGTTGGGATTGCTTTTTGGGTTTATAAGATTATGAGGTGTTCACATCTTGTTGTTGTAATTGATATTGAGTGGGAAAGAAGAGTGCATTGAGAGGGGATATCTCTGTATTCTTGCTTGTATGCCCTATCATTATGTTCCTTGTTGATCGGTTGAGTGTTGGGAGTTCACAAAGAATGTTCCCCAAACTCGTTTCACGACGTAATAAGAGTTCACAAATAATATTCTTTATTGAATTGTTTAGAGGTTGTTAAGAGTTCACTAAGAATGTTCCCCAAGTAACTTGTTCTAGATGGACTTGACTCGACGATTTCTGTGAGAATAAGTAGTTCAAAACCCTGATTTTATTGTCATTTATAAAGGATGACATTGAGTTTCAACTAAAATAAAATTTGAGGTGGGAGACATTCCATGTGTTAGGGACGATTGAGTCGTTCATGTATGGTAAATGGTAAACTTCATTCTTCAGATTTTCAACGACTATAAATAGTCCTCTTAATTTGCTGCTAGTTTCCCATGGATGGACTTCGTTCTAGCTTCGCACGTTTTCCTCCAGACTAAGTTTTCTTTGTGGAAGTTCCTCTGCTTCACCTTTGTGTTATATTTTCTTGCAATCACCCACTTGTATGCTTATGCACGCATGGCTGCAAGTTCTGTTCTTTCTTGAAAGGCAGTTGAGCTTTGTTGACTTCCATATCTTCCAATTGTCACCTAAGAGAAGATCTGTCCACCTCAACAAGAAGCATGACATCAGTACCATACGTGATGTTGAAGGGAGTTTCACCAGTGGCACCTTGAGGCTAGCAACGATATTCCTAGAGAACCTCCAGTAGCTCGTCCACCCAAGCTTTTTTTACATCCCCCAAACAGTGATTGGGCTTAGCCACTATAGTTTCGTTGATCGCTTTAGTCTATTCGTTTGTCTGGACTTGCTTCACTAAGCTCATTCTATGTTTGATGCCCAAGTTCTTGTAAAACTTGAATAACTTCTTATTGATGAATTATTGGCCATTATCAGTAATAATCGTGTAGGAAAGACTAAAGTAACAGATTCTAAACAAACTTCTACACCTACTACGTTGGCATCTCTATATTTTATTATCCAAGCTGGGTTAGTGAGATTTCTTCCAAGCACGAAAATCAATCTTTCTATTTCATGTAAAGATGAAGAAACAACTTTGATTTTATATTTTATTTTTACTATGATAGAATCATTCAATCATAGTATTTCAACAGTTGATGCAAGGACATGGCAAGACATAACTGTGACAAAAATCATCTTAGTGGGACTTGAATGTTGGAAGGGATTGTTGTTATAACCTTCATACTTGATTCCAATGAAAGTTAACAAAAAAGGGCCATGACAATAGTATAAGCTTTATTATGCTTCATTGTGTTGATGCATATAAAACAAGAAAAAGAAGAGAAAGGGTGAAGTTGATGTTTTATGGCATTGACAAAGCCATGTCATATGTAGAACGTACAAACCCAAAAATATTAATATTTTAATAAAAAAAGTTAATTTTTAAGTTAAATACAAATACATATGAATATATCATTAAAATATTTGACAAAGGATTTCAAGGTTTTTATTTATCTCTTGTCTCTTATGAACTAACACGTCATTTGTTTATGGTTTTTAATAAGAAAAATAGAAAAGGAGTAATAAGAAGAAGGGTTGTGTTTTTGAAAATTCAAGTAATACTACAATACAACATATTCGTTTATGAAACTAAAAGCAAATGAAATAAATAAGACAATCACATGCTAAATGACAAATGACATATAGGCTTACTTGTGCAACTATCCTATGTGGTCAAAAAAGATAGTTGTGTAGTTATGTTGTAAGAACAGAAAAATTGCATCTAGATTCAACTTCAGACTTATTATTTTTCTTTTTTTATTGTTCATGTGAATTCTGCATTATATGATAGTTTTCATTTTGTTTTTATTTCAATTATTTCTACCAAGGGTCTATTGAAGGAAGAAGAAGACTCCAACACCTCCGAGGATGAGATACCGTCATCAGTACCTTGATCATACTTTTCCGAAGACTCCTCAAACGAAGAGAGGTTCACAGTAGTCATTATTATATGAATTTAAAAAACTTGAATGATGCTTTAATAAATTCAATGGAAAAAGGTGAAAATGACGCGAAGGACCTACCCTATTTATAGGCAACGAATCGTAAACACAAAAACCACCCGAACCATTGGATGAAGTAAGATCCAGCGGTTCAATTCGAAAAACTCTATAACTTCCACCTAGCACGGGAAAAGAAAAATTGCATCCAACGGTTTAAAATAAATGACCCTGCAACTTCCTCCCAACGCGGAAATAAAGACCACCCCCAACGATAACAAATTCAAAATCAGGTCACACTTCGAAACCGGATGGAATATACGTGCTAACCAACATCCAAAAAGTCCCTTTGCTACACCTGTCCATCTCAGACTTAAGGGCCTGTGTACTGTATGGATCCACCGGTCTATGCCTACCGGTTAGTCAACCATATAAGAAGTCAAATCCAGAAAAAACCACAATTAGGTAAACCAAATGGTCAAACACACAACTTTGTGACTGTTCGGTCCAAGAATCTCCTTTTTGGGTTAACAAGACAAAAACATACTTAGATGATATTAGGCCGCAATTGGGTCAGTCTTGATCAAAAGCCTACTTTGAAACCTATAAATACAAAGGTAAGGTAAAGAGGTAGGTGGTTGCATTTATTGAACATTTAAGACTTAACTACGATAATCGATCGGTAATTGAAAACTAACTTGAGCATTGGAGTACCTTTAGTAGTACTCACCGTTCGGATTTGGACTCTACTGAAGAAGATTGGATAAGACATAAAGAGAAATAAAAGGAAGCTAAAAGAGGTGATAGGACCAAATTGTGAAGAAATAGTTCTAGATCCTACATACTGAAACAACTTTAAATTTATAGTTTTTGAAAAAGGTTAAGGTTGGTAAGGATCCTAATGAAGTTAAAGACATGTGGGATACAATCTCTTGAGAGAGATGAGAAGGTATCTATCACATTTTCTATACCACGTTTACTATTTGTCTTTGATTGGATGAAAATTATTTAAAATGATTTTGATTTTGAATGAAGTTGGTTTTAAAATTTATTGAATGAAATGGGCTATTTACAATTGATTTTGAAAGGTGAAATTGGTTTTACAAAGTTTTGTTCATTAAATATGATTTTGAACTAAATTGACTTGTGTGTGGATTTTTTTTAGAGCAAGTTAATAAGAAAACTATGAATAAAATCATTTTTCCATCGCAAAAACTATTAAATTTCTTTCTCTTTGCTACATGAATTTCAAAATCAGTTTTCAGCACAACCATCATCACCAATAATAATTAGCATAACAACATTTGGGAGAGTTTTGGAATAATAATTAGCATAACAACATTTGGGAGAGTTTTGGAATGGGAGTCAAGGAACTGTTGATCCAAATCTGCATGTTTGTAGTTAAAAAGTGTTAAATTCTCCTATATTCGTTGTTCAATTTGAGAAACAACAAAAGATTGATCAATATATAAAATCCGAGGTTAGAAATAATACACAACTTTATGACATTTGGTTATTATTATCATCATTGTAAGACTATAGTATTGTTATTTACGAAAGTAATTTAAGATTTTTATTATTAATTTTGAATGGGATAGGATGAGAAATTGAGATATGTGATAAAATAGAATGGGAAACAAGTTATGGAATTGTTGGTGTTTCGGATGTAAGTCCCGAGACTAAACTCGAACCGANTGATTAGACCGATCGATCCTCCTTCACGCCTGAACGGGTGCGACCTGCACGTTAGCACTCCGANGATTAAGTCAGCGAGGTCACGATATTATTCAAGGTGAAAGTGATTAGATCAAAAGTGGTTTACCTGGCTAATTACTCCTGTATTTATAGGCTCAGATCA
>NC_028359.1:16972083-16975206 GCF_000741045.1 Vigna radiata var. radiata | reverse complement strand
CTTCCCTCTCCTCCTGATCTGTTCCTCTCATCTTACTCCCTGGGCAACATTCGCTGAGTGGTTTCTTGTTCTGATCGGTTTCTCTCTCCACCCGATCAGTTCCCCTCTCCTCCCGATCTGTTCCTCTCATCTTACTCCTCACGCAATATTCACTNAATGGCTTCTCGTTCTGATCGGTTTCTCTCTCCACCCGATCAGTTTCTCTCTCTGCCCGATCCCCATACACTACATAAGCCCCCCAAGCCCCAAGCCATGCAAATGGTGAAGGGGTTTAAGCTAAGGAAAAAATGGAGTAACTGGCGCCGTGTGGACCTTACGATCAATTGGGCAACTGACGGCCCTGATGTATTCAAAATATATTCATCATCAGAAACAAAGAGTCCGTAATTACCAGCCCTTGGATTCATCCAGAATCGACGGTACGGATGACTTTGCGAAACCGTTTTTTGCGGCTATAAATAGGAATGGACCTTCTCCTTCTTTTGCAACTATTAAACTTTTAAGGCACCTCCTAACCGACCATCCGCACCTGCAAACCGATCTTCGTATCATCAGGTAATGTCTTATTCTCCTAACTCCTCTGGTGGGTCNCGGGATGANGGTAAAGGATATGATGACGAGGGGGTAGCGTCATCATCCTCGTCCCGTACACTTTCTGCTAGTTCGTCCTCCTCATCGGGGGTAGCGTTTAACTATGATAATTCGCGTGCCTGGACTTCCATGGCCGCCCCTCCGATCGTCCTGGGATATGATTGGGCTCCCCACGAGGTTAAGAATTATATTCCATATTTTACTTCCACTGCCACCATTAAACACTTATTAGAAAAGGTGATGATTTTAGCGGATTTGGATGAGGTAGACGATTATACCTTCGTTGTTTACCGTTCTAACGAACGGGCCTGTCATGGCCGGGAGGGGTATGAATCTGACTTCTTCTATATATACACTACTTTGTTTCGTGACTTAGGCGTTAGGCTTCCGCTCTCNGAATTCCAAATGGGAGTATTGAGAGAGTTGAACATTTGTCCANCCCAATTACACCCGAACGGGTGGGCGTATATGCAAGCATTCAGTGTGTTATGCGCGGGCTTACTGCTGACCCCTACTCCAGGGTCGTTTCTATACTTCTTCNGTGCCCTTCCTCATCCCAACCGATCCTGGATTTCTTTAATTCCCNTGAAGGACAAGCAATTATTCGTGTCCTTTAATTCTTCTTACAAAGAATTCAAATCTAATTTCTGTAAGATAGCCATACGACTTCCCGATCGGCCAAAGTATTTTTTCGACGATGGCCGCCCGAAGTTTCCACTCTATTGGACTGAGCATCCTAACCGAGTAGACTCGTGGCCAAAAGCCAACATGACCGCCGATGAGATAGATGTAATAACCCAGATTGATGAGATGCCCCGAAAGACCCCATCCCGCCAGCTGATTGAACTGCTCGGGACTGACACTCTTAGAGAAAGGGTGTTAGGTAAGTACTACTCTTTTTGGTACGTTGGTTGATCATTATTAACTCTTCTAAATTTTCTTTTGCGTTGCAGAATATTTCGGAGGTATGGAAAGGCATCAATCTTTTCTAAAGATGATGGCTAGGAAGAAGGCTCTCAATTCAGGTGGCGAAGGAACGTCTTCTGCCACTAAGGTACCTAGAGGATCGGGTAATATCCCTGCTCATTCGGGCGTTAACCCTGCCCTGAAGCTATCTGACACAACACTCCCGGCCGTTGATGCTAAAACTACAGTCGATCCACCAAAGGGGAAGACTAAAAGGAAGTCCACTCAAGACAAGATCCCTTCACCAGCAAAAAGGAAGAAAACCAACTCCCCCCTGCTGAGTAGCGTATTGGACCCGAACGTCCATGTCTCAGATCGCTTGCAGTTCAATCTGAATGTGGAGGAGAAGAAACCTTTCAAGGTCATGACTCCTGTGGAGTCATTGAATATGGCTTATGAGCTGATCGCTCGAGCCAGCGTTTGCTTGAACTACACCGCCGGTACCTCTATGCCCCTGGTATTTGTTGAGTTGGAAAAGGCTCACAAGGAACTTGACGAAATAAAGGCTACCAACACCAATCTGTCCTCCCGCATCGAGGAGATCACCAAAATTGCCGAGGATAATCAACTAGAAGCTGAACGTAAACTGAAAGAAGCTCAAAACAAAGCGTCCTCTCTTTAGCAATCGATCGACGATCTGCAACTTAGCCTGTTAGAGATGACATCTCAGCGTGACCAGGCAATCAAGGAGAGGAATGCCCTAGAAACCGAACGAGATAAACTGGCCGCCGAGAATGCCTCCCTGGGAGATGAGATCTGCTCAGAGCGCCAGCTTGGTTTTGATCAAGGGATCGCCCAATGCCACTATTTCTTCCAGACGCCTCTCACCCATCCTGATTTTGATATCATGAAAGTCTATGTAGATGGGAATCTAGTGGATTTGTCTTCCCAACTTGTTCCCGATCCCGATCCTCCAGCAAACATTACAGGTGTCGAAGTGAACGTAACTGCTATTCCAACCGATCCCCCTGCTCCAACCGAACCCCCTGTAACCTCTACTGACCCTTCCCCAGACAATGCTTAAGATTTGAAAAAATGATGTACAAACTCTTATTTTACGTTTTGCCTTTTGCATTTGCCTTTCAAATTATGTATGAACAATTTGCTTATATTTTGAATTCTATGTGCTTCTGAGTTGACTTGTCACGAGATTGTTTTAATATGCCTGCCGAACGAATGTATGCGACCAATTACGTAACCTTTATATTTACGAGATTCATCAGTTTGTATGTATCGTTCGGAAAGAAAAGTTTTACCCACCCTTACCGGCGGTCGATGGGTAATCTTCAGATTGCCACCCTCGAGTCCATTATAGGACTTCGTTCCTCCTTATGCTTCCTTCAAGTCCATTATAGGACTTCGGCCATCCTTATGCACCGTTCGGTGGACAATTTTCATATTGCCACCCTCAAGTCCATTGTAGGACTTTGTCCCTCCTTATGCTGCCTTCAAGTCCATTATAGGACTTCATCCATCCTTATGCACCGTTCGGTGGACAATCTTCAGATTGTCACCCTCAAGTCCATTGTAGGACTTCGTTCCTCCTTATGCTTCCTTCAAGTCCAT
>NC_028359.1:16955761-16970996 GCF_000741045.1 Vigna radiata var. radiata | reverse complement strand
AGTCCATTGTAGGACTTCGTCCCTCCTTATGCTTCCTTCAAGTCCATTATAGGACTTCGGCCATCCTTATGCACCGTTCGGTATAGATACAATCATTCAAATAAACTCTGAATTACCTCTTTATTATATGGACCACACCATTTCATAATATGAATACAAAAATCAACTAAAATAAAACTTCAAGTGTGAAACGTTCCATGTATTAGGAACAGGGCTCCCATCCAACGACTGAAGGCGATATGCTCCACTACCCAAGTTTTCAACTACCGTGAATGGTCCTTCCCAGTTGGCTGCAAGCTTCCCATGAGTTGCGTCTTTTCGCGCTTCGCCCGTTCGTCGCCATACCAAGTCACCTTCTAAGAATTGTCTGGGCTTAACTTTAGTGTTGTATCGTCGGGCTAACAATCATTTTTGCGCCTCCACCCGAACGGCCGCCATCTCCCTTCTTTCGGACAAGACATCCAAGTCACTCGTCAATAGTTCTGCATTCTGCCGCATGTCACTAGGCTGCCTTCGTAGAACATCAGCACCGACCTCCACTGGTAACATGGCATTTGTTCCGTACGTGAGGTTGAACGGTGACTCCCCTGTCGCACTGTGAGGGGAACACCGGTATCCCCATAAAACCTGCTGAAGCTCATCAACCCATGCTCCCTTTGCGTCTCCCAATTTCTTCTTAAGTTCCTGGACTATGATTTTGTTCATAGCTTCGACCAGGCCGTTCGTCTGGGGATGTTCTACAAAACTTGTTAAAGGGATGATTCCCAATTCTTTATAGAACGCAACAAGCTTTCTATCTACAAACTGTCGTCCATTATCTGTGATGACGAACTTGGGAATCTCGAATCTACAAATTAGCTTCCACACAAATTTCTGCACCTGCGCAGCGGTTATACGGGCCAGAGGCTCCGCTTCCACCCATTTGGTGAAGTAATCAACTGCCACCAAAAGGAACTTAAACTGCGACTGACCGGTTGGAAACGGTCCTACAATATCCATTCCCCACTGAGCGAAAGGCCAAGGGGACACTAAACTGTGTAACTCTATGGCTGGTTCGTGAATAATGTTGCCAAACTTTTGACAGGCTATACATTTTTGAACAAAAGTTTGGCAGTCTCTCTCCATCGTCGTCCAGTAAAACCCAGCCCTCAGTGCTTGAGCCCTAAGCGACCGACCGCCATCGTGCCTTCCACATATCCCCTCATAGAGTTCCCTCATAACATACTTAGATTCCTCTCTGGATAAGCACTTCAACATCGGTGTTACGTACCCCCTTCGGTATAGCTCTTCCCCAATAACAATGTATCGGGTTTGCTTGGCCTCTTCGGGACGAAGGGTGTTTCCTTCATCTTGCTTCTTAATCAAAAGCATAATCTCCCTTCGCCAATCATCTCGTTCGGCCATACATCCAACATGCAAGCACTCAATAGCAGGCTTGAACAAAACCTGACGGATTAGGGAAGTCAATTGTCCTCGTTCTTTATCGGTCGTCAACTTAGATAACCGATCGGCCTTAACATTCTCCCCCCTCGGGATATACTTCAACTCCACAGTCTTGAATTGCCTCATCAATCGTGCTGCCTTGTGATAATACTGCAACAATTGCTCATCTTTGACTTGGAATGTTCCATTCATGTGTCCTTCGACCAATTGTGAATCCGTTCTACATCCCAACGATTTTATCCCCAGATCCATGGCCAATTCTAATCCAGCTATTAAGGCTTTATACTCTGCCTGATTGTTGCTTACTTTGAAACGAAAGATAAGAGCCTGCTCTACCATTATACCGTTCGGTCCCTCCAAGACTATCCCAGCACCTCCACCTTGCCGGCCGGAAGACCCGTCCACAAAAAGCATCCACTGTGTATGCTCCTGACCCCCCTGGGGTAATTCTGCCACGAAATCGGCCAAGTACTGGCCCTTGACCGATCCCCGGGGCTCATATTTCAATCCAAACTCAGATAGTTCCACAGACCAACCAATCATCCTCCCGGCCAAGTCAGGTTTCCGCAGTATCTTGGAAATGGGGTAATCCGTTCAGACCGTTACCTGGTGTCCCTGCAAGTACGGTCTTAACCTTCTTGTTGCATTGAGTAGGGCCAACACAACTTTCTCCAATCGCTGATATCGCATCTCAGCATCCTTCAAACTTCGGCTGACGAAGTATATTGGTCTAAATTCGGGAACCTCCTGCACTAAAGCCGCACTAATAGCTTCTTCACCGACCGCCAGAAACAACTGCAACTCAAACCCGTAATCCGGTCGCTTCATCACTGGTGGATTTGATAGGATACCCTTTACTTCTGTGAACGCTGACTCACATTACTCGTTCCACCCATCCTTCACTCCCTTTTTCATGATCGCTAGGATGGGTTTAATCCGTTCCGCCAGTTTGGGTATAAACCGGGACAAAGATGTTAACCGTCCCACCAGTCTCTGCACCTCCTTTAAACTGTTCGGGCTCCTCATCTCAAGGATAGCCTTACACTTATCAGGATTAGCTACAATTCCTCGAGAAGTCAGCATGAATCCCAAGAATTTCCCTGCTGAAACCCCAAAAGTACATTTTAAAGGGTTGAGCCTCATGCCGAACTTTCTCACCTGTCCCAGTACTTCCTCCAAATTCTGAATGTGTTCCTCCACCGTTCGGCTACGTATGACCATGTCATCTACATATTCTCCATACACCGCCCAATCTGCTCCTGGAAGACCTTGTCCATCAATCGCTGATGAGTAGCTCCTGCGTTCTTCAAACCGAACAACATTACATCATAACAATAATTAGAACGTTCGGTAATGAATGCTGTCTTATCTCTATCTTGTTGGTACATCGGGATTTGATTGTACCCTGAATACGCGTCCAGGAAGCTCAACAACTCGTATCCTGACACCCCATCTACCAAGTTATCTATACTTGGGAGAGGATAAGTGTCTTTAGGACACGCTTTGTTCAAATCTGTGAAGTCCATGCACATTCTCCATTTCCCACTCGACTTCTTCACCATAACCACGTTGGATAACCAAGTGGTGTACTTTACTTCCCGGATAAAGCCTGCTTCCAACAGTTTCCCCACCTCCTCATCCACCGCTCGCCTTTTTTCTTCTCCCAATCTCCTCTTCTTTTGGGCGACCGGTCGGGCGTCCTTAAATAATGACAGTGTCCGGGCTGATACCAGGCATGTCCGCTGCCGTCCAGGCGAACAGATCCTTATTCTTTAATAAGACACTCCCTATGGCATCAATCTGACCCACCGTCAAGCTACTCCCCACCATGGTAGATTGACCCTCCTTTTCCCCAATGTCGAACGCCTGTACGCCTCCCATTGGCTCCACCCGCTCTTCCATAGAAGATCTTGGGTCTAACTCTAACATAGCCACCTCAGACCTTGTATGCAACAATTCCGATGCCCTTGGCTTCACCCTCAATCCTGCTGCATAGCATTCTCGCGCCATCTTCTGGTCTGCCCGCACGGTATGAACCTCCCCATCCTCCGTTGGATATTTCAACGTTAAATGAGGTGTGGATACTATCGCTCCAAAAGCATTTAAACATGGCCTCCCTAACAAAACATTATATGAGGTGTCCGCTTCCACCAACAAGAACCGAACTGTGATCTCCCTAGCCTTCTTGTCTACCCCCAAACTTGTTCGTAAATCTATGTATCCCCTAATGTCAACCCTTTCCCCTACAAACCCCACAATCTGCTCATTAAAAGGCATGACCACGTCCTCCGAAACCTCCATACGTTTAAACGTCTTCCAGTATAGTATGTTGGCCGAGCTTTCCTGATCTATCAAAACCTTTCCTACTTGATACCGAGCGATCATAGCAGTTATGACCATGGGATCGTCTTGATCCAGATCTGGTGCATGAAAGTCTTCATCAGAGAAAGTGATCGCAGGCATCGTTCTCTTCGGCTCTCCCGTTCGGCTAACACTGTGCAAACTTCTTAAATGCCTTTTCCTAGCCACTGAAGTCGACCCCCCTCCCGCGAATCCTCCAGAAATTGTGTTGATCACACCTTGTACCGTTCGGTCAGGGCTTCTACTCCTACTCTGTTCCCGCTTCTGTCGATAGTTTTCCCGGGGCGGGTTGCTCCTTGACTAGGATCTACCTTCCCTGTTCGACGTTCCACCCCATTGCCGTTGTACAAATTTCTGCAGATGTCCGGCTTGGACGAGGGTCTCTAATTTGTCCTTCAAGGTAATGCAATCCTCTGTTGTATGCCCCCTATTCTGATGATAGTGGCAATGTGTACTCTCATCCGCCCCCAACGAGGTTGTGGCTTGAGCTACGGTTATCAAATCAGCCCTCAAGGCTTCTCCAACAAACGTGCTCGGGAAACGTTCAAAGGGGTATGGTGAACGTACTGTTGCATCCTCCTTTGTTCCCCCTACCTACGCTCCATCCTCCGATCCCCTCTTCCGAACGTCTGCTTAGCTCCTCTTTCTCTAGTTGCCCTTGCATGGGGCTCTCCTTCTTCCCTCCCTCTCTGGTGAGCTCTCCCCTCCTTCACACGAATAAAACTGGCCAATCTATCATGTAACTCCTCCATGCTCTGAGGCTCCTCCGCGTGTAGGTAATCGAAAAAGGGCCCTGGCTAAAGTGTTGTTGTTAATGCACCTACTATCAACCTCTGATCCACATTCCGTACCTGTCTGGCTGTTCGGTTGAACCGGTCTATAAAGGTTCTAAGAGACTCATCTCTCCCCTGCCGCATCCTTACCAGCGCCGTGTATGTCACCCCCGGAGTTTTGTTTGAAGCATACTGCTGGCCAAATAGCTGTCGTAATGTGGCAAAGCTATCAATAGTTGTCGGCAATAAAGAATGGAACCAATCCAAAGCCTCTTCCTTTAACGACAGAGAGAAAACCCGACACCAGACTAATTCGTTCGCCGAATACACAGCCATAGCGTCTACGAACGAACGGAGATGTTTGATTGGATCAGTCGAACCCCCATACTTTCTCAGTGGGGGTAACACTTTGTTTTCCGGGATGACCGCCCTCATTACCCGGGGTGTAAAGGGGTGGAGTCCCTCAGCCTGGTCACGACCTTGCTCTCCCTGTTCATTTTGCCTTTCTCCTGCATTTTGATCAACTTCTTCAAAGTTTTCATATTCCTCCCTCCTTCCATGCCCTCTGCCATGGCCCCTCCCCCTTTCTCCTCGACCTCTTCCTCGACCGTTCACCCCGCCACCTCGTACTCCCTCATTCGCTAGGTTCAATTCTCCTCTCGCATTCCCCGCCTATGTCGGAGGATTGTTCTCCTCCTCACTTTGTGAATTTATGGTCTCCACATTCACCGACTGGACAGAAGGTCCTGCTACCACAGGGGCTTGTTCTGCCCGTTCGGCCCTCATAGCCGCCATCTCCGCATGCATCTCTTGCATTTGTCGCTGCATCTCTTGTAAGAGCTGTAAAGGCACCTCCCCAGCCATTGTGATCGCGTTCGGGTATAATAAAGTACTCGGGCCCTACGGTGGGCGCCAAAATGTTTCGGATGTAGGTCCCGAGACTAAACTCGAACCGACTGATTAGACCGATCGATCCTCCTTCACGCCTGAACGGGTGCAACCTGCACGTTAGAACTCCGACGATCAAGTCAGCGAGGTCACGATATTATTCAAGGTGAAAGTGATTAGATCAAAAGTGGTTTACCTGGCTAATTACTCCTGTATTTATAGGCTCAGATCACAACTCAGAACCGCGAATTATCTGTAACCGTTCAAGTCCATTATAGGACTTCGGCCATCCTTATGCACCGTAGCCCACAATCCCTGACTTTTCGCCCACTAAACGTAACCGNNGTCTGTGCCTCCGGAATTGTCGCTCCACACTTTATCACTGAATGGCTTCCTACTCGGATCGNTTTCTCTCTCTACCCGATCAGCTTCCCTCTCCTCCCGATCCGTTCCTCTCATCTTACTCCCTGGGCAACATTCGCTGAGTGGTTTCTCATTCTGATCGGTTTCTCTCTCCACCCGATCAGTTCCCCTCTCCTCCCGATCCGTTCCTCTCATCTTACTCCTCACGCAATATTCACTGAATGGCTTCTCGTTCTGATCGGTTTCTCTCTCCACCCGATCAATTTCTCTCTCTGCCCGATCCCCATACACTACAGTTGGAAAATCTAGAATTTCGTTCACTTCATGGGTTGAGGGAAAAAGATGTAGATGTTGCACAAGCCATGAAGAAAATGTTAAGAGTGTTAAACTTAGAGAAGATTGAGCAAAAAATTGTCCCCCCTCTTGCTGGAGAATTTTCATATAAATACAAATTATTACAATCTGTCAAGCTGATTTCCAGTCCACTAAATAAGCTAAATTGCCATATATACATTTACTACACCTAATTATCCTAATTAAGAGAATAACGGTTACAAATTACATATCTTTTGCCATTATTTCTATTAACATCCCCCCTTAAATTGATGTTGGTGAATCTACAAGCATCAATTTGCCAAGTAGAAAATTCTGTGTGGCAACGATTTAGTGAAAATGTCAACTATTTGAATACATGATGAAACATGTGGTAGATTGATGACTCTACGATCATACGCTTCTCGGATAAAGTGACAATCGACCTTGATGTGTTTTGTCTGTTCATGTAAACTGGATTTGCTGCAATCTGTATAACACGGTGTTATCAGCATGCAATGGAGTGGGTTGTGCTTGAGACAATCCAAGCTTTGTAAGAAGACCATGTAGCCATATTATTTCAGAACAAGCAGCATATATTGCACGATATTCTGCTTTAGTGGATGACTTTGATACAGAATCTTATTTCTTACATTTCCATGAAATAGGAGCATTTCCTATGAACATACACCAGTCAGTAGTTGATCTCCTAGTGTCTAGACAGCCAGCCCAATCAGCATCACTATATGCTTGAAGTTGAAGAGATGATTTACCAGAAAAGAATAAATCATGACTTGAGGTGCCAAGGAGATATTTAATGATATGCTACACTACTGAAAAATGGAAGTGTCGTTAAGATTGCATTAACTTACTAACAATGTGTACATCAAAAGAAATATCAAGGCGAGTGATAGTCACATAGATGAGACTACCAACTAGTTTTCGATATTGAGTGGGATCGTCAATAAGCTCTCCTTTATGTCGTCTATATTTAACATTAATTTCCATTGGAGTGTCAATAGGGGTAGCATTGGTAAGTCCCGCTAGTTGGACCAAATCTTCAATATATTTATGTTGATTTACGAAAATGCCTTCAGGATGGTAATGCACCTGTAAACCCAAGAAATAATTGAGATAGCCTAACTCTTTCATGTGAAAATTTGAATGCAACACTTGTTTGATTGTAGAAATAGCATCTTGATCAGAACCAGTGACCACAAGGTAATCCACATAAACAAGAAGTACGACAATGCCTTTAGGAGTCCGTTGAAGGAAAAGTAATGGATCATACTGACTTTGATTGAAAGAAAAACCAAGAAGAGTGGAGTGAAACTTTTCAAACCATACTCTTGGGGCCTCCTTCAATCCATATAAAGAGTGTTTCAATTTGTAAACAATATTCGGGAGAGGGTCGACATACCACCAGGAAGTGTGATGTAAACTTCCTCCTTAAGGTCACCGTGGAGGAATGCATTATTTACATCCATTTGATGTAATGGCCAAGATTTGGATGCAGCAAGAGTAAGGATAGTGCACACAATGGTCATCTTAGCAACTGCAGCAAAAAACTCGTCATAGTCTAAGCAATACTCTTGCTTATTTCCAAGCACAACCAGTCGTGCCTTGTAACGATCTATGGAGCCATCCGAACACAGCTTTATAGACAACACAAACTTGTTGCCTAAAGGTTTAACAGATATGGGACATGGCACTATATCCCATGTCTGATTTTCTTCCAAGGCGAGAAGTTCACTTTCAATAGCTTTTTGCCAACATTCATTCTTCATTGCTTGTTGATAAGAAGAAAGAATACGAATAGATGATAATGTTGTTGTCATGGAACAAATATACCTTTTGAGGGGCTTATAAATGCGTGAACTACGTCGTAAAGGAGCTGGTTCTAGTTTTGGAGCTTGCACTGGATCAGCATCCAAGGAATTATCTTGAGGTCAGATCGCAATTTCATAAGAAATTGGTCACATTTAGTAACATCATGAATTTTTGTACGGAACTTAGACCTTCAAAAGGCAAGTGTGCATAAACTATATAGTGTATTCAGCTCAAAGATTCATGAATTGAGAGTAAAAATCAGAGATTGAGAGACTATCTTGTTTAAATATGAAGATGTTGTGCTCAAGCTGGAATCGACGAACTGCATTATTTTGACTACAAATTTCCTTAAGGTAAGGCCAAATTGTGGTTGCAGTCTTGTAAGGGTGAAGATTCAGGACAATGTTCGAATAAACGGAACCAAGGATCCAGGCCATGACTTGAGCATCTTTGACTGCCCATTTGGCATGAGCAACTGTCTCTTGGTCTTTTTTAGGGGTAGAAGTGTCGCCATCAACATGGCCCCACAAATCTTTTCCGGTGATAAAGATCTGGAATTGGAATGTCCAATTTGAGTAGTTTGTTTCATTAAGGCGAACGAATAAGACATCATATTTTTCGAAAGCCATGGAGCTAGGAAAATAGGAAACTCGAAAAAAATAACCAAGAAGAATTGTGAAGCAGGATCGTGAATCTAGGACGAGGCTGAAAAAAACACAAACTAGGTTTTGGGATCATAACCTAGACTGATACCATATTTATAATAGGAAATGGTGGAACATATATATGTTAAACTTAGAGAAGATTGAGCCAAAAAGTGTCCCTCCTCTTGCTGAAGAATTTTCATATAAATACAAATGATTACAATTTGTCAAATTGATTTTTTTTTAGCCCACTAAATAAGCTAAACATATATACATTTATTACAACTAATTATCCTAATTAAGAGAATAACCATTACAAATTGGATATTTCTTTCCATTAATTATGTTGACAAAAAGTTGAAAGAGTATTTAAGAAAGTTAGAAGCAAAAAAATAACAGGTGGCAGAGGTTGGCTCAAAGAAAAACATGCCATTATCCCTTTACAAAGGAAGTGTTGTCTTTGGGAATATTGTAGTAAATCGGGTTAGACAAAAATAACTGATCTACTATATTTAATTGTACTATATTATACTAAAAAAAATTGATCAGCTTTTACTAAAAGTTTAGTATACTATTTTATGGTCCAGATTTTAAAAACTGAACTTATAACAGTTTCAGTTCAGTTAACCATGAAAACTGTATCTATTCTTTCCTTTTCTCTAGTTCTCGTTCAATTGTTTCATCTTATCAAGAAAACATTATTTAATAATAAAATATTTATAAAAGAAACCGTTTAGATAAAAAAAATTATCATATTGTGAAATATGATAAAACAAAGACACGATATTTTTAGATATGGAAATTAAAAAATAAAGTTACAAATGATAAAATATAAAAAAAAAAGAAGAGAATATAGAAAAATAAAATTAAACTACGAAGATGAAGAGACGTGAGTGGTACACACTCACGTGAGCGTTGGATGCATAAAGAAAGCTCATAAAAAAAAACCCTTTAACCAGCAGTGTTATTCCTTATATGATAATAATATCAAATAAAATATAAATAAAAAATTAATATCAAATTGATAATAAACAAAGACACAGTATAATAAAAAAATATAAATAAAATAGAAAATAATAATATAAATAATTAAAAAATTAATTTGTAACACACTTATGAATAAAATAAAATAAATATTAAAATAAATTTCAATTAAAAGGAACATGTATTGTTATATTATTCAGTTTAAAAAGTAGTACAATTTAGTTTAAAATCAGTCCAGTTTAAAATTAATATAATTAGTAGTTCAGTTCAGTTTATATTATAGTTTAGTATAATTTAATATATTTTAGTTCAGTCCGATAAAACAAAAAACATTTGTTTGAACTGCTTTACAATCAGAAAAATTAGTTTTTAGTTCAGTACAGATTTAAGTAATACAATGCAATTGAATTCTCTTTCCCCACTCCTACTAGCAAACATTCGAGTTTGAAAATTTTGCTTTTAAAGTTTTTAAAGGATGGGGTGTAAATGGTGAAAAGAGGACCATGTTGAACACCATTGAAGGACAATCAGTTGACCTTAAGGTTGTACTTTAGCAGATAAAAATACATAAATTTATTTATAGTGGACATTATTTGAAGATATAAACGAAGGATTTAAAAAGCTTTAAAAAAGGCTTAGCTATCGAGATGGAGTTGGCTATAAGCTACATTTATCGAAGGGAAAAGCTTCAACCACCCTGAGTCGTTAGAATAAATTTATCCTTCCTTCTCCTTTTAGTTAGATTTGACTCACTTTCACTTCTTGCAAAGGAGCCTTGTGTTTGTTGTTAATGGCGATAGCCTTCCTAGTCATCGACACGGTGGTGGAGCTTAATATGTAAGTGAATATACTTTATATTTATGTTATCCGAACAACTTAGGTATACTCTCTATTACTAATTTTCCTTCTAAAAATATTCCAAGTAATTAAATTTATTTAAATTAACTAAATTTGTTTTCTAGCCTTCATCTATGAATCCAAGAAGCATATAAATATAGGGTATCACATGAGGAACTCACTTTACTATTATAGTATCATACTTCATTATTCCCTAAACTCTTACTAAGTTAAGTGTTGAAAAAAAATTAACATGTTAATCCTCTTTTTTTTTTTTTTCATTTCATTAAGAACTCAACAACAATTCATTGAGTTATTCTTTTCCGTTAGAACATTATTATTATTATTATTATTATTATTATTATTATTATTATTATTATTATTATTATTATTGTTATTATTGTTATTATTGTTTAATATTTATTTTAATAATCTTATATCATTTAAATGTTGAGATAAAAGATAATTTAAATATATATATATATATATATATATATATATATATTTAATTATTTTAGACATTTTTAAAGATAAAATTATACATAAATTTCGAACTTTAATATTTTTTTCAAAACCTACTATTATTAGTACACACATAAGAATTGTTTTTTTTTTTTTCTTACTTTTGTTTTGCTATCTTCCATAGATCAAAAGCTCAATGCTACATGTTTAGAACACAAGGCAACTTTCATTTTGGAAGCTTACGGCTGGAAATTATAGTGGCTGAATTTGGCATTGGTGGGGGCTATGATATGCTTATCGTATGTACATAACATTTTGAACTTGAGTATTGATCATTAATTCTCATAAGGAAACCTGGTATGCTACGTTACTGTTATAGGTGTTTTCCTCCTGGAATTAAAGCTCAAATGAGGTTTCTATCACCCAATTTCTTCATAAGAATTTTTAACAAGGTAACATTTTCTTTTATAGGTTAGAATTTTCTTTTATAGGTTAGAATTTTCTTATGCAATAGTAAATCAAAATTTAGAAAATATCATATAAGAGAGCTTTTACAAATTATTTTATGCTTTAACTAATTTTAAACTTTTTTAAAAGTTTATTTTAATTTTAGGCTTTTTAAATTTTTTTTCTAAACAAAAAGCATGTTTTTTCCAGAAAGGTTTTATAACTAGAATAATAATAATATCATTCTCGTCTAGTATGAATTACTAAAATAGTATGATAGATATAAGATTTTAAATAAATTCTATGAAAGTTGATAATTTTATTATGTGTGAATAATAATGTAAAATAATATTATTATATACGAAATTTATTTGTAAAAAGGCTATTTCAAAATTAATATATGTAAATAGGCTATTTCAAAATAATAATAGTAATAATTTATAATTATAATATTGTAATAATAATATATTAATTTTTACTCCAAAAATAAAATGATAATATTATATTTTAATTTATTAAAAAAAATTATTTATCTATCAATCAAAACACTAACATTTTTTTACGAAATTCAAATTCATTTACTTTCACCCTTAAATCTCTTAAAATAAACAATTCAAACATTATTTTCAAATCTATCTATTCATTTTTTTCCTTAAATTCACTTTCAAACTATACACCCTTAATATTTTTTAATGCCCTTTTTTTTCAAATATTTCATCATTACTTCTTTAATTATATTTTGACATATTAAGAACCATAATTAAATTGTCTTTTTGTTGTACTTAATTATTTTATAGTATTTATCAATAAATAAATTCAAGATAAATTGTCTGTGATAGTTTATATATATATATATATATATATATATATATATATATATATATATATATATATATATATATATATANTATATATATATATATATATATATATATATTATTCAGTTTCACTATTAATATAAATTTTATGTATCAGTATATTTTATTCAATTTAATCTTTATATTTATTGTTTTTATTTAGTTCAATTTCATTTTTCTTATAAGTAGAACAATTTTATTTCATTCCAAATTAAGATTAAATTTAATTTTTATATAAATCCTATATTGATTTTTAAGGTTAAACTAATTTATGACCTAAAAATCACATAAAATATTAATTGATTTAATTGATTTTTAACATAAAAATCACATAAAATATTAAATAGTTTACATTATTTTAATTTTTAAAAATTTTTAACCAAAGATGTTATGAACATCAAAAAATCTAAATTGTTCATTTTGAAATCTAAACATATTTTAAATTAATTAAAAATGTAATTTTAGATTCTGTAATTGAAAAATTAGTCCTGAGTTTGTTCTTTTATTATCTAATTTGGAAATATATTCTTTTTTTAAAATTCAGAAATATGTTTCAGATTATCCAAAATGCAGTATACCTTTAAGATTTTGCAATTTATAATATATATTTTAATTTTATATTACACAATTCAAAATAGATTAGCAGATTGCACTATTCAAAATAGATTTCCATATTATATAATTCGAAATGATTTATAGACAATTTAGAGTTTTCCCCACCCATAAAAGTGAAAGAAAAAAAGTAATAAGATGCCAAAAGAAATTGCCTACGATAAAAGTAATTATGACCTGGTCTATCCCATTAACTTAGTTCATCCTAAAGATTTGAATGAGTATGTGTTCTAAAATTAGAAGTAATATATATTTTAAGGATGTGTTAGAGTTATATTTCAAATTATTTGAGTTCAATTTAATATTCTACTTTATTCCAAATGTTTTGAATAAAAAATTATGTTGATTGGAAAAGTTAGTCTGCAAAGGTTATGTTTCTTGTCTCTTGTATTATACATCTTTTTTAAGGTCCATAGTTTCTTTGCTTGCAGTAACTTTCTTTTGGTACTTCAACTCACAATTGATCACTTGTCTTATGAAAGTATAATCATTAAGCATAAAGTAGAGTCCAGGATCACACATAAAAAAAGTGTCAGACCAAACATCATGAGAAAGGCATATATGCATACTCAAATGAATTCACATTGAATAATGTTTACACTCATAGTAAACACAAACTTAATAAAAAAAATGAATAAAATGCTTAGTAAGACAAATTCTGAACTGCTTTTACTGGACCAGTAAGAAGAGCAAAGTATATCAAAATCAAATGCATGTTTGTAACATCATAAATAAATTATTGATAAAAACATTGTTTTGACTGTGTAGTTTGCTTTTGAGAAGAACAAGCTTTTGGATACCATTAGGATCAAAATGTAAGCTTCGTCTGGAAAACTGTCAAAATGTCATATACATATACCATAAAATTTGAGTGTCTTGTAACCTAAGAAGCAGAAAAGGCTGGTCTAGCTCATGTCATCTCTACTACCTGTTGGTATATAATGGGCACCAAGGCAATAACCAAAACACATTTGAATCACTTAGGACTAAAGAATTTTCGAGGATAAACCTCAGGGAGTGTTAAGTTATGCTATGCAAATTTTAGACGTTATGATAGCCAAAACAGTGAGTGGTGATCCTGAAGTTAAGCACTTCAATTTGGGGTTAGTTTAACACTTGAAGTTGCCAAAATGGTAGATACAAGTTTTATGCAGCATAAAACATTGTTCTGTTGAAGTTTTTAAATATCCCATGTAGTAATAACTAGTAGCTGCTGTAAGTTTAACATCATCACAAACCAAAAGAATCCTGTCTTGGATAAGTTTCAAATTGATTAAAAGATAAAACTGCTGTGTGTAGAACTTGTACAAGTAAAGTTTTATAAATGTCACCAGATCCATGAACATTATTGTACCCAAGTAAAACCGGATTATCATACCCAATATCCTATACTAGTGTAGCGAGTTCTTCCCAGCCAGGAAACTGGATACTAACTCATTTTTTCATGTAAAGATGAAGAAACAACTTTTATCTTAGACATTTTCTATCATAAAGACAGCATCATTCAATCATAGTATCATTATATTCATTCCTTTGTCTATATCTTCTTCCTAGAGCAGGAAAATCCCCAAGGAGTTGCAGGTTTTTTCCCTGCAAATTGGGACCCTCCCTTTACCCGTTCCACCTGCATTTAAACCTATCTGACCTAGTTGCAAGCAGTTTTTCAGATATCAAAAGGATCAAATTGTAAACTTATGTATCTAAGTCTATGAAATGTAATAATAATATTTCAAGAACATCACAAATGGCTATTTTCATTATCTCTTATCAACATTGTGTATTTATTATACAGCAAACAAAGGCTTTCTACATTAGGCAAGACAATAATCTGTGTGAAAAATGTAAGAACTACTTGAGCATATCATTCTTCAAATTCTTCAAATATAGACAAACAACACAACATATAAAATAAACTCTTTTTTCTTTTTTCAATTTTCCCTTAATGTCCTTAACTCCCTTCAACCTCCAGCTTTTCCTCTGTAAACAACATAACAATTAAAAACATTTTTTTTTTCTTTCGATTTCAACAAAGAACAAAGAAAATTGTCTTGCATTGTAGTTGTTATTGTTGTTGTGCCCTGTTTCCGTTGCAGCAAATTCTCCACATGGTTTTAGCCTTTTCACCCCTCAAAGGTCAAGGAGTTTGAGCTCTTTTCCTTCATTCCTATTCATCCACCTCCTTCTCGATTCAATTATCAACCCAACTAACATTAAGAATGTAATGTTAGCAAAATGATGAAGATGAAGTTTTGATGATGTCCAAATCAAATCAAGATTTATCAAGATTTATGAAGATCCTTTGAAGACTTATTTTTGTTATTAAAAGTTTTTGTAATAATTATAGTTTATTGTCTAGGACTTAGATTTTCATTGATTTTGATTCTTGTGCTTTCAATATATGTAATTATAGAATAAAATAAAC
>NC_028359.1:16952281-16955036 GCF_000741045.1 Vigna radiata var. radiata | reverse complement strand
TATATTTATTATTTGCGTAGTAAGATAAATTGAGAAGAAATTAAAAGGCACGCGTTTGTATTAAAAACCCTCTTGGTTTGTTATTCCACGCTAACCATTCCGCTGCAGCTATTCTAACAATTGGTATCAGAGCTCGATTTGATAGTCATTCAAATGGTGGGATCATATCAAACGTTTGCAGAGGGTGCCTCTATCAATAGACCACCTCTATTCACAGGTGAAAACTATGCATTCTGGAAGGTTAGAATGCATATTTTTATTGAGTCTATTGATTGTGAAATTTGGGATGTTATTGCTTCTGGTTCGCCTATTCCTACTGACGACTCGCAGGTACCAAAGCCCCGTACTAAATGGAGCGCTTAAGAAAAGAAAAGAATACAAAATGACGTGAAAGCCCGGAACATAATTGCATCTGCTCTAACTATTGATGAGTTTTACAGGGTCTCTGTTTGCAAAATCGCTCAAGAGATGTGGGATGTACTCAGAGTAACTCATGAAGGAACAGATGATGTTAAGAGGGCGAGAAAGAACACCTTGATCCAAGAGTACGAAATGTTCAGGATGAAGCAAGGAGAAACAATTTCAGATGTTCAGAAACGCTTCACCAACATTGTCAATCATCTCATTGGACTAGGTAAGTCATTTGACAATGATGAACTTAACATTAAAATTTTGAAATGTGGCAATCGAAACTGACTGCAATTTCTGAGTCACAAAATCTCAACACGATGACTATGACGGCATTATTTGGAAAGTTGAGAGAGCATGAACTTGACCTTGGAAGACTAGATGAAGAAGAAGCAATGGCAAAGACAAAGAAAAAGAGTCTAGCCTTAAAATCTAAGGTAGAAAGGAGCAAGAACAAAATGGAAGATGAAGACTCAGAAGATAAAGAAAATTTGAGACTCATGATAAAAAGGCTCAACAAGTTCATGAAATCAAAAGACAAAGGAAGATTAAAATTTGAAAAGAAAAAAATCAAGGATCTTCCTCACACTATAAATGTTATGGTTGCGGAGAAAGGGGGTATTTAAAAGCGGACTGCCCAAATCAAAAGAAGAATGAAGAAATAAAGGAAAAGAAATTCTTTAAGAAAAAGAAAGCCTACATCGCATGGGACGATGAAAATGAAACAATTTTTGATTTGAGCTAATCTGATGAAGAGGCAAACATCTGTTTAGTGGCAGACGATGACGCTGGAAGCCAAGTAAGTACATCTAGCGATTTTGATAATTATAGTCAATTTAGTGAAAGTGAATTGCATGAAACTTATGCTGCTTTAATAGTTGAATCAGACAAATTAGATAAAGCTCATAAGAAATTGAAAAAGGATTTCAAAAATTTAAAATTAAATTTTGAAAATATTTCATAGGAAAATAAAAATTTAAAATCAGATTTTGAAAATATTTCTGAAGAAAATAAAAATTTAAAATCANAATTTGAAAATATTCTTGAAGAAAATAAAAATTTAAAATTAAATTTTGAAAATATTTTTGAAGAAAATAAAGATTTGAAAATTAAAGTTTTATATTTTGAAAAGGGTAAATTTATTAGTAGTGATGAATGTGCTTCATGTGAAAATTTTAAGAAAATATTAAACAACACAACCTTAGGAGAATGTAGTAAACATAATGAAAATAAGGTTGTTATTAAAAATAAGTATGTTCCTAAAATTAAAAGTAAACATAATAATAGAACCTGTAGAACATGGGTAGAAAGAGGAACAACTTATAGGAACACAAACTTTATATCATGCTTTTATTGTATGAAAAAGGGTCATAATTCAAATAAATGTTAAAATTAAGCATTTTGGAGATCCAAGTGGTAGATATGTTTGGGTTGTAAAATGATTTCAATTTTTTTTACCCAAAAGACAATGTTTAAATTTTAAGATTTTTTTTAAATATTATATTTTTTTTTTTTTAAGAAAAAAAATTATTTCAGGCATGTTGTCTATGATAAAATTGTGGACCTTGAGGCAAAACCTCTTGAGTCGGTTGAATTAGATGCAGGTAATGATGAAGAGTTGCAGAAGACAACAAGAGAAGAATGATGACAATCCTCAAGACGAAGATCTCAACAAATTATCATTATGAAGATATTTCTAAAGGGGTAACATTAGAAGAGATCTAGGAATTTTAGAAATCTCTTAGGATTGAATTTTTATTCATTTGATCCATTTTATGCATTTTTTTATTTTTAAATTTTAGCCATATTTTTTTTTTGTTTTAAAATTTCTATCTTGTATGGTTCAAGTATGATTTTTTAAGTTCTAAAATTATTTTCTTTAAGTCTCCTATTGTGTATGTTTGAATGAATCTCTAAATTTAAAATATATTTAACTCATATGCATACATGCTTTTTTATCAAGGGGGAGTATTATCTTAGGGGGAGAACATGAAACACAACTTTTTAATTATGATCAAAATGGGGGAGAAAATATCTTAAAGCTTATTGTTATTCACTAATGCCCTTGTCTTTCATGAGTTGTGTTTTTACTCAGATTATTACTAAAAGCTTTAATTCAAATGAGTTTTTGATCATCATCAAAAAGGGGAGAATGTTAGCAAAATGATGAAGATGAAGTTTTGATGATGTCCAAATCAAATCAAGATTATCAAGATTTATGAAGATCCTTTGAAGACTTATTTTTGTTATTAAAAGCTTTTGTAATAATTATAGTTTATTGTCTAGGACTTAGATTTTCATTGATTTTGATTCTTGTGCTTTCAATATATGTAATTATAGAATAAAA
>NC_028359.1:16940967-16951591 GCF_000741045.1 Vigna radiata var. radiata | reverse complement strand
TATATTTATTATTTGCGTAGTAAGATAAATTGAGAAGAAATTAAAAGGCACGCGTTTGTATTAAAAACCCTCTTGGTTTGTTATTCCACGCTAACTATTCCGCTGCAGCTATTCTAACATGTAATACTTATATATATATATATATAAGTATTGCTTGATAATACTCATAAGTATTATCAAGTAATACTTGATAAATCCTAATTAATTCTATGAATATTATATTTGATAATGATTAAATATAGGTTAGAGGTTCTTATTAAACACAACTAACATTAAGAAAGTAATACTTATTTGCAGATTAGTGTTGGAGAATTGATTTTGAGGTAGCGTTGTAGGAATCTTAAGGATGATGATGATGATGATGATATGGAACGAAGGTAGAGTGGATGCAAGTCTATGACATTGGTGTGGTCATTTTCTCTTTTATTTTGATGTGAACACTTTGGTTTGGGGATTTTGGAATAAGGTTGTTTGACTTTTTTTGGCAGTTAGCGATTACTACCATTGCAGTATGCACAAAAAAAGAGACCATCCATTATGGAACACCAAATAATCACAACAAAACTCACTCACTTTAATTAAAACACTTGTTTCAAAACAAGAAAAATTTTGAAGCAGTGATTGTTTTGGTCTATATCTACAACAAGATTTGAACAGAATCGTTGTTTCCTTAAATTTAAGAATGTGATTATGTCTTTTTATATATAATGCCACCGTTTAAACTTGAGTGAAAGAGAAAGAGAAACAAGTTGATAAAGAAAAAAAAAAACAAGTTTTTTGGAGCAGTCACAATCAAGAGTCACAGCCACCGCAGTCTTTTGGAGAATCATGAAAAGCCTTATCATGTTATCATTAAGGCAGAAACTTGGGCATGTGGCATCGTGCACAACTATAATGTGCAAACATCACAACGCACAAACCATGCAGAAATGTTGCATCACCATTAATTGAATTCAACATTAACTAATAGACCATATAGGAACAGAACATGCAAGTTAGCTCATCTGCATAATATTTGTATATCTAAGTTCTACTAATTAAATTCACATATTGCACAAATCCAGCAAAAGATAATGCCAGTTTAAAAAGCTCTATACCTGAAAGTCCTGCACTTGCTTTTGTTGTTCAACTTACGATCTACCAACGGTGCTCAAAATCTCACCAACTGTGGATTCAATGCGCTCGTTTAGTGCTTCAGCTACAACAATGAAGTTAATTTAGAAATTGGCTCAGTAGCTAGAGAAAGCATCCAACAAAGGATTAATGCATGTTATCCTCAATTAAAAGAAAGTGTTCTTAAGTGTTTTCGAAAACACAATTTTCCAATCCATGCTCTGAAGGAAGAGGATGCCTGTAAGTGAAAAACTATAACTATCGATTCCCCAATCACTAACAGGTTCATCCCAATAAATACCTCAATTCAAGTCAAGGAAGAAACTTTCAAGTAAATCACATAATCCAACCCAAGACATTAACAAAAGACCCAATTGACGAAATTGGGAAAAAAAGGGGAAACGAAAATGAATTGTAATGGTTAACATGGAAAACCCAAATTGAGAGACGGTAGATAGAGATCACCTCACGTCCAACATGATGCATAGGAGGAAGAAACGGCAGGGCCTTCAACAGCGACAGGGCCTTTGACAGTAATTAAAACTCTCAATCTCTGTCTCTAGCGGTGAATGAAAAAGAAATGGAATGGGTAGGACGTGATTGAACACAGAGAGAAAATAAAGCATAGGGTTCAAGCAGATAATTAAAAAATAATGTTATCTACTACCTCTGCGAGATTTCGTAGATATTATATTTTTTATTTCACCTCCTAAGGTTTTATTTGTCCCTCCACATACATACCTTCGCGACCACCTTCTCTTGTCTCCCTTTCTACCTTCTCCAGCCACCTTTGCCACGTTCTCAAACCCATACTCTTATTCACGCTCATTCTAAACTTACTCACTCAGACCCGTTCATTCTTAGGTCAATCTCGCATTTTGGAGGTTGACCTTCAGTTCACTATCGCACTCCCAGACGATTCTTCTGTCCTTGTTGCTTTAAGTGGTTGAATTTGAGTGCCCTGTAGGCATTTGAAATCCCTAAAGGACCATTACCTTTATTAACTCATCCTCCAAGTAACTCCTCGGACTGCCCAAGCAGTTGACTGACAACTATTTTGGATTCAATTCTAGAGAGCACCCATTCCATCAGAGCTCTTGTTGATACCAACTTCATGCTTGGCTCATCCCTCCACTACACCCATTTGTCACCTAATTTCTGAAATCACACAATATCCATTGACTCACATGTGTGTTGCTTACAAAAAGACACCTGACTAATCCACAACAGATCTTCTAACAAGATATGACAAGATGACAAAAAATGATCCACGCATTTCACCTATCTACCCCATTAATGTTCATTTGTCACCTTCACAGGGCCCGTTTCAATTCACCATTAAACAGTTTTACCTGGCCCATCACTGATTTAGGCGTTAAAGTCTTCCCAGGTACACCCCACAGTGCTTGCAACAACTCCATCTCAGTATGACAGATCCAATCAAATGAGCACACCTACGGTCAACACAACCTTAAAAATATGGACAACAAAATTCTTACTTCCCTCCTTTTTATGTATCCCTTGTTGGCTGATTATTCAACCATTGGGTTTTACTATTAGTTTCTTTTTGTTTCTTGACTGGTAAGGTTTTTAATGAAGAAAGGTAGGATATTTTTATATGTTTGAAAGAGAAAACCTTTAGCTATTGCAAGTATAGTGTGTAAAATGCACCTCTAAAATTTAGATAAAAAAATTGAAAATGTCCAATTGAAAGAATAAAAAGAGGGCAACCACATAATTGGAGACCAAAGAGTACAAGCTAACATGTTTACCTGTTTGATGCTTAAGCCAATGAAAGAAAACACCAACTTCTCTCCTTGTTATAATCAATACCCATCCAACCACCTACCGCAACAACAGGCGCCAGTGTAGTTGCCTTCACCAGTGACATGAAAGGTGTAAATTACTAATAATACAATAGCCTAGAAGATAACATATCCTGCAAGAATAGACTCCTCAAGCTCTAATACTATTAATTCAAAGTCCCAGCTTCCTAAACCATGTGATCGATGTTCTCCATGAAAATTTTCAGAGGGAATATGTCACCCAGACAACATCAGTCTCCAGTTTAATAAGCAACTGATAGTCATAAAAGCATTGTCATGGGAAGTGTCATCAATCTTCCAGAACACAAGGTCCCTTTTGTATAAATGACCGAGGCCTCTACAGAGGTGCTTTGATTTCAACGACCATCAAAATGAGATTATTGTTTGTTTTCAAGAATCATTTGTGTATCATTCTTGCACACACTCCTGCTATAGCCGGGATCCTTAAGGAGGTTTTTATCACTCATCATATCCCTTACAAGACGTGCATCATCCCATCTTCCCAAAGAAGAGTACGTGTTGGCAAGAAGCACATATGAAGCAGAATTTTGGGGGTCCAGTCGATAGAGTTCCTCAGCAGCTCTTTTTGCTAAGGTTACGTTAGCATGAATACGGCACGAACTTAACACAACCTCCCATACAACTGCGTCATCTTTACATGGCATGGTATCTAGAAAGACTTCTACTTCATGGAATCTCCCTGCTCGACTCAGACAATCTATGATGGAAGTGTAATGATCCAACTTTGGCACCACTCCAAATTTTGGCAGCATGGCATTGAATATTTCAAGTCCTTCATCAACCAAAGCCGAGTGGCTACAAGCAGTTAAAACAGCAACAAAAGTAATATCATCAGGTTTCTCACCATATGAAATCATGTCATTATAAAGGCATAGAGCACTACGACCATCTCCATTTTGTGCATAACCGTGTATCATTTCATTCCAGGTAACGGTATTTTTACCAGGCATCAAATCAAAAAAACATCTGGCCCCATGCACATCACCACATTTACAATACATTTCTATTAGAGAACTCCCGACAAATATGTCATCTAGAAAACCATCTTTTATGATCTGAGCATGAAACAGTTTGATAGGTACATAGGGAAGGTTTACAGCAGAAGAAAAACTGCATGAGTCAGTTTTTTGTATGACAGCAGTTTTAACTGTCTGTAAGGTAGTTACATGTATGTAATAAGTTACATCTGACTTCTATAAAGTCAGAAGGGACAGTTTTAGCAGTTATCTATCTTTATTTTGTAACTTGTGGAAATTAGNGAGGGAGAGTCTGGTTCTCTCTAATAACCAGAAANTTGTATGTTGTTTGGGTNCTTCCTTAGAGGAAGTGNAGTGAATGNTATATAATATCTTANAGTTTAGCCAAGTTGATTCATATAATCTAGAATATCTATCATTGGTATTCAGAGCCCCTTTCCTGGTGCTGTGGTGGTTGTGAGGCATGGTCAATACGCGAATGGAGGCACGATTGGATGGGTTGGAGCACCTAGTACAAGAACAGGAACATGAAAATCAGAGAAGGTTCCACAGGTTGGAGGAAATGATTACAGGGCTGTCAGGGTTGCTGGAACGTGTCACATCCTCTGCTAAACAAACAGCGGATAGTGCTTCTGTTGTTCGGGACGGCAGTAATGACGGCGGGACTGGCAATGGACGTTCAGGACTCATTGGGGAAAAGTGGAGGAAGCTAGATATTCCTGTTTTTGCAGGCGAAGATGCTTATGGCTGGACTAACCGGTTAGAGAGATATTTCCGGTTGAAAGAAGTAAATGCGGAGGAAAAAATGAGGGCTGTTATGGTAGCTTTGGAAGGCAAAGCCCTAAATTGGTTCCAATGGTGGGAGACTTGCTATCCGAATCCCACATGGGAGGTTTTCAAAGATGCGGTTGTTCAACGATTCCAACCAACAATGCTTCAAAATCCTTTTGAAGTCNTGCTCGGGATTAGGCAAATTGGGCGGGTGGGAGAGTATATTGAACAATTTGAGCAATATGCGGGGTTCTTGAAAGGTATACCGCAGGATTATTTGACTGGTATTTTTCTNAATGGCTTGCAGGACGAAATAAGGGCGGAGGTTAAGTTGTATGAACCTAAGAGCCTTGCTGAATTAATGATGAAGGCTCTAATGGTGGAGGAAAAAGTTCAGATCACTTCCAAGGGAGGATCTTTGATGGTGCAGCGATCTAATACTACTTTCAGACCCCTACCACAGACTAGGAGTCATTCTTTGGAGGTCGGACGTGCGTCTGCGTTTTCCAATTCTTCCCGGGAAGCAGGTGAATGTAGTGGCTCTATGCGTACTATTAACAGTCCTGCATCTGGACTTCAACAAAAGAGAGCACCCTTCAAGAAGTTATCTCCCGAGGAGTTGCAAGATAGGATAACAAAAAGGCTTGTGTTTTAGGTGTGATGAGAAATTTGGTCCCAATCATACCTGTAGGAACAAACAACTTAATATGTTGTTAATTTCTGACGAGGACATAAAGGCTTTGGAAAATGCCCCGGACCTCATTCCCTTGCCAGCCGAAGAAGGGGAGGACACTACACAAACTTTGCAATTATCCCCATGTGCAATGGCTGGCCTCACTACAAAAAAATCATGGAAATTGTGGGGAACAATTGGCACTGAACACGTGGTGATCTTGATTGATTGTGGTGCATCTCACAATTTCATTTCACAAGAATTGATTATTAAATGTGGGCTGCAACAGCAACCCACCCTACCATATATGGTTGAAGTCGGGGATGGGCACAAGGTGCCTTGCCAAGGGAAGTGTNAGGGGGTGATTCTGGAGGTACAGGGGTTGAAGATTCAACAAGATTTCTTTGTTTTCTCCTTGGGTGGTGCTGATATTGTGTTGGGGTTGGAATGGTTGGGATCTCTTGGAGAAGTTCGGGCTGATTTTGGCAACTTAAGTTTATCTATACGGACAGGACTGCAGGAACATGTTTTAAGGGGAGATCCCACATTATCTAGATCAGCCTCCTCTTTAAAATCTTTGTGGCAAGATTTTAGGCAGCAAGGGGAGTGTTTTGTTATCAAGTGGGAAGAAATTCAGGACTCTGGCACTGCTCCAGTACCACCACAGGTTTTATCAGTTTTGGCAGCCAATGAGGACATTTTTCAGGAGATAGACGGCTTACCCCCTAGCAGAGAACATGATCATTCTATCCATTTACAAGAGGGTGCTGCTATTCCTACTTTGCGGCCCTACAAGTACTCTCATCAGCAAAAAAATGAGATTGAGAAGTTGGTCCGGGAAATGTTACAAGCCGGAGTTATTNGGCCTAGTATTAGTCCTTATTCAAGCCCCATTATTTTGGTCAAAAAGAAAGATGGAGGATGGAGGTTTTGCGTCGATTATAGGGCTCTTAACAAGGTCACCATTCCCAACAAGTTTCCTATTCCTGTGATAGAAGAGTTGTTGGATGAATTGGCAGGAGCAACCATTTTTTCTAAGCTAGATTTAAAATCTGGTTACCACCAGATTTTGATGCGTCAGGAGGATATTGAGAAAACTGCTTTCCGCACTCATGAAGGCCATTATGAATTCCTAGTCATGCCTTTTGGACTCACCAATGCGCCAACGACCTTTCAGGCTTTAATGAATCAAATACTCCGGCCTTTTCTGAGGAAATTTGTCCTTGTCTTCTTTGATGATATTTTGATCTACAGTCCACACTTAGCTGCTCATGTGACCCACTTAAATGAGGTTTTGGGGGTGCTGCATCAACATAAATTGAAGCTTAACAGGAAGAAGTGTGTCTTTGGCCAACTGCAGCTGGAATATCTGGGCCATATTATATCACAGCAAGGGGTGGCAGCAGACCCACAAAAGGTTGAGGCCATGGAGAAGTGGCCAGTTCCACGAAATCCTAAGGCTTTACGAGGATTTTTGGGTCTCACAGGTTATTACCGGCGTTTTGTCAAAGGTTATGGTAAGATTGCCAAACCTTTAACTCAATTGTTATCTAAAGAAGGGTTCCATTGGACAGCAGAGGCGCAGCAGGCTTTTGAGGAGTTGAAGAAGGCTGTTTCCCAATTACCGGTTTTGGCAATCCCTGATTTTTCTAAATCATTCACCTTGGAAACAGATGCTTCCAGCAAAGGTCTAGGGGCTGTTTTGTTACAAGAAGGGAGGCCTTTAGCTTTTTGGAGTCAAGCTTTATCAGAAAGAGGACAACAAAAGTCTGTCTATGAAAGGGAATTAATGGCCATAGTCCAGGCCGTTAAAAAGTGGAAACATTATCTCATGGGCAGCCATTTCATCATACTCACCGACCAGAAAAGCCTTAAGTTTCTCACAGACCAAAGGTTGTTGACAGAGGAGCAGTTTAAGTGGGCTTCCAAGCTTCTTGGGTTTGACTTTGAGATAAGATACAGACCTGGAAAAGACAATCAAGTTGCAGATGCCTTGTCTCGCAGGGACTGTTTTATGGCCATTTCTATCCTCCAGCCAGAGCAATGGGGCTCTTGGGAGGAAGAATCACAAAAAGATGCAGGTTTGATGGCCCTGATTCAAGATTTATTGCTAGATCCTTCATCTCATGAGGGTTATGAGTTACGGAAGGGTAGATTGTTCTACAAAGAAAAATTGGTGTTGCCAAAAAGTTCTTCCAGTATGCTATAATTAAAGAGATGCATGAGTCTCCTGCCGGCGGCCATAGTGGTTATTTTCGGACATTTAAAAGAATTGCGGGGGTCCTTTATTGGGAAGGTATGAAGAAAGATATTAAAGACTGGGTCCAACAGTGTGAAGTTTGTCAACGGAACAAAGCTGAAACACTTGCTCCAGCAGGCTTATTACAGCCTCTACCCATTCCCACTCAAGTTTGGTCTGACATCTCTATGGATTTCATTGGGGGCTTGCCTAAAGTCCAAGGGAAAGACACCATCCTTGTGGTGGTGGATAGACTCACAAAGTATGCTCACTTTTTGGCCCTTGCTCATCCCTTTACAGCAGCAGAGGTTACTCAATTGTTCATTAAAGAAATAGTAAAACTTCATGGGTTTCCTCTACAATTGTCTCCGATAGAGACAATATTTTCTTAAGCAATTTTTGGAAAGAATTGTTTAGACAGGCTGGTACAAAACTCAGGTTCAGCACTGCATATCATCCCCAATCCGATGGCCAAACCGAAGTGGTTAATCGCTGCCTAGAGACTTATTTACGTTGCATGACTGGTACACATCCTAGGAAGTGGCCACAGTGGTTATCATGGGCAGAATTCTGGTTTAATACTAACTACAGTAGTTCTACTAAGATGTCCCCTTTTAAGGCTCTTTATGGCCGTGACCCTCCTCTATTGCTCAAAGGTTCTACTATCCCATCAAAGGTGCAAAGTGTGAATCAATTACAACAAGAACGGGATGAGATATTGCGGGAGCTTAAGGACAATTTATGCAAAGCCCAAGAACAAAACAAGAAACATGCTAATAAACATCGGCGGGAGGNGGAGTTCCAAGTGGGGGATTGGGTGTATCTTAAGTTGCAACCCTATCGTCTGAAATCGCTGGCTAACAGACCTAATGAGAAGCTTAGACCCAGATTTTACGGTCCTTATGTAGTCCAGGAACGCATAGGACCTGTCGCTTATAAATTGGATCTTCCTGCCCACAGCAGAATTCACCCGGTTTTTCATGTATCCCTCCTCAAGCGTGCTGTCCAACCTACCACTACAGTTCAACCTCTTCCCCCTACACTTACAGAGGAATTGATGTTAGAGGTTTCTCCAGAGGAGCTGCTTGATGTTCGTACATCTCCAACAGGAGATTTGGAGGTTTTAATTAAATGGCAACACTTACCATCCATTGAAAACAGTTGGGAATCTGCAGCAGCCATCAATACAGAGTTTCCTGCTTTTCACCTTGAGGACAAGGTGAAACTTCATGGAGGGGGTATTGATAGGTACATAGGGAAGGTTTACAGCAGAAGAAAAACTGCATGAGTCAGTTTTTTGTATGACAGGCAGTTTTAACTGTCTGTAAGGTAGTTACATGTCTGTAATAAGTTACATCTGACTTCTATAAAGTCAGAAGGGACAGTTTTAGCAGTTATCTATCTTTATTTTGTAACTTGTGGAAATTAGGGAGGGAGAGTCTGGTTCTCTCTAATAACCAGAAACTTGTATGTTGTTTGGGTTCTTCCTTAGAGGAAGTGCAGTGAATGNGTTTGGGTTCTTCCTTAGAGGAAGTGCAGTGAATGCTATATAATATCTTACAGTTTAGCCAAGTTGATTCATATAATCTAGAATACCTATCACAGTTGACCTTGAAACAATGAAGAAATTTTTGCACAAGAGCTAACTATGGTAGCAAAAGAAAACTCAGATGGGTAGAAGCCAAGTGATCGCATCTGTTTGAACAAAGACAAGGCATCTTGTTCAAGAGCATTGATTGAGAACCCTGTTAACATTGAGTTCCAACATACAATATCTAGTTCAGGAAGTTTACTGAACACATGCTCACACAACTCCATTTTCCCACACTTGGAGTACATATTAATAAGGCTACTGGCAACGTAGACATCATCATAAAATCCAAACTTTTGAGCTGCAGCATGAACCTCTTTTCCAACCTCAAGAAGTCTAAGTTCAGCACATGAACTGAGAATAATGGCCAAAGTAGTCCGATCAGGATGTTGGCATTGAAACTGCATTTTTCTAAACAGTTCAATTGCCTCTCTATGGTCCGCAATTTGATTATAGACTGAGAGTATAGCATTCCATGAAGCCAAATTTGGGCATGGCATGCAGTCAAATATTAGACGCCCGATTCTTACATCCCCAGCCAGACTTGACACACGCTGTCAGCATATTAATATATGTAACATCATCTGGTTCATATCCATCACACTGCATTCTATGAAGATACTCTGCCGCTTTCTCGCTGTTACATCTATTTCCATACCCAGCTATCATTATATTCCAAGAAACATTACTGTGCTTATTCAAATTAACAAAAACCATCTCAGCACTGTCCATATCCCCAATTTTCGCATACATATCAAGCAAAGAGTTGCATAAATGGAGGTCTCTATCAAATCCCAGTTTAATTGACATTGTGTGCATTTGTTTTCCTTGTGCATTACATGAGAGACCATGACAGAGACCGATGTCCCTTTCCCCTTTCGCACAGACACCCAATATGCTAGACAAGGAGACAGAATCAACAGGAACCCTTTTTGTCAACATGAGTCTAAACAATTCCAAAGCTTCCTTGAATTGATCTGTCTGAGCTAATGCCCTATCATGGTGGTGAAAGTAACCTCATTAGGCTCAGGAATGTCCCTAAAAACACAGCGCATCCACAATAAGTAGAGCTGTCAAAGAGGCCCTATTATAGCCCTGGTCCTAGCCCATGTGGGTTGGGGCTAAAAAAGCCTACAGTGTCAAAAATGTCCCTTATTAAAAAAGCCCCTAGGGCTAAAAAGCCCCAAAGTCCTGTGGGTCAGGGCTATCCCATGGGCTTTCTGTTTTACAAAAAAAAAAAAAAATATCCAACAATAAATTGCATTTTTGCAGAAAAAAAGAACATTTATATTAAGTGTTATAACTTGGAAAATACATGTAAGCATACATTTAAGCATCTTTCTTTTACTTTAATAAATATTTTTACATAATTATTAATTAGAAAATAATAAATAGGATTTCATATTTTTCATC
>NC_028359.1:16936863-16938142 GCF_000741045.1 Vigna radiata var. radiata | reverse complement strand
AGCCTAAAATTTAATTAAAGTTTTGGAGTGGGGCTAAACCCACTTTAACCCTGACCCTAACCCACTTGAGAGGGGGTTTTGGGGGTTGGGACTTTTTTCTGGTCCCCTACTCAAGGGGCTTCTTAAAATAGGACTTTTTCAATAGTGGGTTGGGACTGGCCCTGGAGCCATGGGTTAAATTGACACCTCTAACAATAAGCCTACACTTAGCATACATGCACAAAAGAGCATTAACGACATATATATTACTTTCAAGACCAACCTTGACCACAAACCCATGATTTCTCCTGCCACAGTCCACATCCAACAAAGTACCACAAGCACTAAAAACAGTAGCGAACGTTATGTGGGAGGGTTTAATTCCATCCAGCATCATCGAATCGTAGGTATCCACTGCTTGGCGTTCGTAGCCACACCTGACCATTGTGCTGATTAAGGTGTTCAGTGAGACGGTATTCCTCTGAGGCATTTGCAGGAACAGACGGCACGCGCGTTGCAAGTTGCGGGTTTTGCAATAGGCAGCCAAAATGGCATTCCAGGAAAAGATATTTTTGTGAGGTATATTGTCGAACACATTGTGGGCGGAGGCAATTTCATCACACTTTGAATAAAGTTCGATGAAGTGGTTGGAGAGAAAAGTGTCATAGAAAAGACGGAGACGGAGAAGTCGAGCGTGAAGAACCTTGCCGGCTAAAAGATCTTTGTTGGTGACGCAGAGTTGCACTAGATTTACCAAATTCAAACTCTTGCTTTTGTCCATCCAAATCTCTCCTTTGCTTGCAAAATTACCAAACCTCAAAGAAGACCATCCCTTTGCTGCAATAAATATAAATCTATGCTCCTGCTCCTTTTCCTGTCAACAAATAAGTCACACTAAAAAAACTATTACAATTTTAAAATTCAAACCTCAGAATCAGACAAACAGTTTTTCTTTAATTTCATTTCAAATGGCATTTTCTTTTATTAGAAAAGAGATAATCGTTTCATCTATATCTATATTTATTTTTCAATTTCACCTTTTAAATAATTATTTTTTCAATTTTACTTTTTAATAATTACTTCTTTAAATTTCACTTCATTTTTATTTGACAATTTATTTAAATTTAAATATATTATCATACATTTAATTAATAAATATTGTACCCTACGTGACCGTCCGTCCACGAGACCCACCCGGACAAAAAAGACCGGACACGCGAAGACCAGTCATTGGAATCCATTTTAGTGCACGACTGGTTAACACGACCGGATAGAGCACGGCCGGCTGAAACCTCGCCCT
>NC_028359.1:16904623-16936158 GCF_000741045.1 Vigna radiata var. radiata | reverse complement strand
GTCGGAGTGCTTTTAGCAGGTACCCGACCGGGCATTCCAAGACATCAAGAAGGAAGCACCGATCGCGAGCGAATGGAAGATCTGAGCGGACGGTAGCGGAGAGTCCGGACCGACCAAACCAAGACCGTAGAAACATTTGGCGCCCACCGTGAGGCCGGAGGTTTATACCCAATGGTGACCACGAGAAACGCTAGCACTGAGGAGACGAGCGGGATTGTACGCGCTCTGGAGATGAGGATGGAAGAGATGCAAAGGAGACATGAAGAAATGCAAAAGAAGCATGAGGAGGAGATGGCGGCCGTACGCGCCGAGTGTCTAGTCCAGCTACGCCAGGAGAAGGAAAAACAGAGGGGAGAAGGTAGTAAGGAGGCCCATAGTAGTGCGCAGGGTCAGGGTGATCAGGAGAAAGGAAAGCAGAAGAACACCGAGGAGGAAGAGAAGGAGAGGGGTGAGGAAAGTTTGGTATTGATTAAGTCGGAGATGCCGTCGGTGCCAGTGCCATTCGTCCAAGCGGTGATGGACGTCCGTATCTCGGATCAGTTCATTCCCCCGTAATTCAAGATGTACGACGGTACTGGTGATCCCGACGCGCATATCAAGTCGTTTACTAATGCCATGGCCTTCCGAACGGGAAGTGATGCCATCTGGTGCCGGGCATTCTCGCTATCCCTCGAAGGCGAGGCTTTAGAGTGGTTCAATTCCATACCTAACGGCTCGGTAGAGAACTTCAAGGGACTAAGCGGCATGTTTACGGATCAATTCGCCGCATGCCGGCCACAAGACACTACTCTGGTCGATCTGATGAATATGAAACAAGGGAAAGAGGAGGCCCTTCGAACCTTTATGGAGCGATTCACCAAAACGCTCCGGCGGGTCAGGGGGCTAAGCGTGGAGATGGCCCTACAATATGTCATGCCGGCCCTTAGGCCGGGACCTTTTAAGGAAAGCGTCTGTCGGAATCCGCCTAAAACTCTGGAAGAATTACGTCAGCGGGCGGCGGACGAGGCCAGGGTGGAGGAGATGAAACAAAACTATCGAAGGGAGATGCAGGAAGCGAAGGATAAAAATGAGGGCAAACCAGGTCAATCGCAACGGCCCACCGGTGCAAAAGGGCGGGACGGCCCTAGGGTCCCCCGTTTCCCCCAGTACACTCCTCTTAATGCTCCCCGGGCGCGGATACTGCAAGAAGCTCTAAGCACGCAGATTATGCGTGCCCCGCAAAAACGTCCGACTCCTCCGGGAGCCGACAGCGGTAAACACTGCCTGTATCATCAGAACATGGGTCATGACACTGAAGACTGCATGACGCTCAAGGACCGGATAGAGGAGCTCATCCAGGCCGGACACCTGAAACAATATATAAGAAACCACCAGAACGAAACAGTCTCTGCTGGACGTCCGCCCCCTAGAGAAAGGAGTCCAAGGATGTCGACGGACAGAGGACGTAGAGACGTCCGCCCGCGATACCCGCGCGAGCACGACGAACGGGGAAGGAATTCGGAGAGACGCGGGGAGAGAAGCAGAAGCCGCAGCAGGAGCCGAGCGGGCGGCAACAGGGGGCCACTGCGAGGAATGATTAACACGATCTCTGGTGGATTCGCAGGGGGGGGAACGTCGTCGTCGGCACGGAAGAGGAGCATCCGCCACTTGCGGTCCATACACGCTGTCGATATCCCTTGGCGAACAATGCCTCCCATCACATTTTCCGACGAAGACTTTCATGCACCAGACCCCGAACAAGACGACCCCATGGTCATTACGGTCGAAATCGCACGGTACGGAGTAAGCAAGGTGCTAGTCGACCAAGGAAGCTCGGTTAACATACTGTACTGGAAGACATTCCGGCAGATGGACATCTCCGAAGACCTCATTGTCCCGTACGATGAACAGCTGGTGGGTTTCGCGGGAGAAAGGGTCGACACCAGGGGATATCTGGACTTGTGGACCCACATCAGGGCAGGACGAGAGGGAGAAGAGAAAAAGGTGCGATATTTGCTGGTGGATGCCAATACGTCTTACAACGTCCTCTTAGGGCGACCATGTTTGAACTCCTTTGGGGCTATTGTCTCCACCCCCTATCTAACAATGAAGTATCCTACGGCTCGGGGAACGATATGTACCGTCCGCGCCGACCAGAAAGTGGCACGGGAATGTTATGCAGCCGGCCTCAAAATGTACCCCAGAGAAACAAGGCGGAGAATGGGCGGGGCAAGTGTCGCGATGGCCGACCTAGACCCCCGTACCAACACCGAGGACCGCCTCGAACCGCAGGGAGAAACCCAGCCAATGATAGTGGGAAAGAACCCCGATCAGGTCACCTTCATAGCCCAAGGGCTGGGGGAAGAGATGGAGAGGCAGCTTCGGGCGGCCCTTTGGCGTAACCGGGACCTTTTCGCATGGACGGCTGCTGACATGCCGGGGATCCATCCCTCTATCATGGCACACCGTTTGTCCCTGTTCAAGGAAGCCAGGCCAATAGCCCAAAAGAAGAGAAAAATGGGAGAAGAAAAGAGGCGAGCAGTGCAAGAGGAAGTCCGAAAATTGCAGACGGCCGGGTTCATTCGAGAGGTTACTTACACCACCTGGCTAGCCAACGTAGTCATGGTGAAGAAGTCGAATGGTCAGTGGCGAATGTGTACAGACTACACTGACCTCAACAAAGCTTGTCCCAAAGATTCTTATCCACTGCCCAGCATTGACGTCCTCGTAGACCGGGCGTCCGGACATCAGATTCTTAGCTTCCTGGATGCTTATTCGGGATATAACCAGATACCCATGCACAATCCTGACAGAGAAAAGACGGCCTTCATGGCCGATCAAGCCAACTTCTGCTACGAAGTCATGCCCTTCGGGCTCAAAAATGCCGGTGCCACTTACCAGCGCTTGATGAACAAAATCTTCACTGACCAGATAGGTCGTTGTCTGGACGTCTACGTCGATGACATGGTCGTCCGATCAGACGAAGGGGCCCAACATCTGCGAGATTTGGAGGAAGTCTTTAAACAGGTGCGACGGTATGGGATGCGACTCAATCCGGCCAAGTGCACGTTTGGAGTGGCGGCCGGAAAATTCTTGGGCTTCATGCTAACGTCCCGGGGAATCGAGGCCAACCCGGATAAATGCAGGGCGGTGCTGGAGATGCAAACCCCCCGGACGGTAAAGGAGGTACAAAGACTAGTGGGTCGTTTTACTGCACTATCCCGATTTGTACCAAAGTTGGCGGAGCGGGCGGCTCCTATCCTGAAGAAGATGAAGAAAGCATCGGCCAACAGTTGGGACGACGACTGTGAGACAGCCTTCCGGGCAATCAAAGACGTCCTTACCCAACCTCCCATCATGAACAGACCTTCCCCCGGCGAAGACCTCCAAGTTTACCTGGGGCTCTCTGAAACTGCGGTCAGTGTCGTCCTGCTGCAAGAGAAACCCACACCCAAACTCATATATTTCATCAGCCGGACACTGACCGACGTTGAAACTCGATACCAACAGGTGGAGAAAGTGGCCTTAGCCCTTCTCCATGCATCTCGAAGACTGCGCCAATACTTCCAAAGTCACCAGGTGGTCGTACGCACCGACCATCCAGTCTCGAAAATTTTGAGGAAACCCGATCTGGCCGGAAGGATGGTAGGTTGGGCAGTAGAACTATCTGAATTCGGTATCAGATACGAGCCGAGGGGCTCCGTCAAAGGACAACATCTGGCGGATTTCGCAGCAGAAATACCGATGGTCGGCCATGAAGAATGGTTATTGTACGTGGATGGGGCGTCAGGCCGTACGGTTAGCGGCGCGGGCGTCGTCCTCGAAGGTCCCAACGGGTTCTTAATAGAACACTCGTTGATTTTCAAGTTCAAAACCTCAAACAACCAGGCGGAATACGAAGCCTTGCTGGCCGGGTTACAATTGGCCAAAGACATGGGGGCCCGCAGGGTGACCTGCCGCACTGACTCGCAGCTGGTAGTCGGCCAAATGAACGGTGATTTTCAGGTACGGGAGGACCACCTCCTAAAATACTATCACCAAGCTTGTTCTTTGGTGGAAGAGTTCGATGATGTGAAAATCAAACACATCCCCCGGGAACGGAACATCCGGGCCGACCTACTGTCCAAACTCAGTACTGGAAAGGAGAAAGGACAGCTCACGACTGTCATCCGACAAGTCCTCCTGCAACCTTCGGTCGAATGTTTGGTTACCTGTACGAGCAACGCCACCGACTGGAGGACCGAAATCCGGAACTTAATCCGCAAGCAAGATGGTGGAGAGAGTTTATCCCCAGCGGACTCCAAACGGGTCGCCCGGTTCATGATTATCGGTCATGATTTATACCGCCGCGGTTTCTCATCACCTCTACTCAAATGCCTGGCAGAGAACGAGGCACAGTACGTAATGAGCGAATTACATCATGGAGTATGTGGCTTCCACACGGGCGGGCGAGCACTCAAGGCTAAGACACTACGAGCAGGATACTACTGGCCGACGATGGAAGCCGATGCGGCAGAATTCACTCGTCGGTGCACCCAATGCCAGGCCCATGCCAACAATCACCACACCCCTTCGCAAAAGTTGCACACCATCGTTTCCCCTTGGCCGTTCGCTCAATGGGGGATGGATATCGTCGGACCATTCCCCCCGGCCACCGGGCAGCGCAAGTTCTTGCTGGTGGCCATCGATTACTTTACGAAGTGGGTAGAGGCCGAGCCCCTCGCCACCATCACGGCCTCCCAGGTCCAAAAGTTCTGTTGGAAACTCATTTGCAGGTTCGGCTTGCCTCGAACGATCGTAACCGACAATGGAAGGCAATTCGTCGACCGAGGGCTAGAAACGTTCTTCAGAGGATTGGGTATCAAACATGCCACAAGCTCGGCAGAACACCCTCAGACGAACGGGCAAGCTGAGGCAGTTAACAAGACCATTGTCGCAGAGCTCAAACGAAGATTAGGAGATAAGAAAGGAGCATGGGCAGACCACTTACCCGAGGTCCTCTGGGCATATCGGTGCACCCCGCACGGTACGACTGGAGAAACACCCTTCAACTTGACGTACGGTACCGACGCCATGTTACCAGTAGAATTGGGTGAACCATCCTTACGACGAAACATCGAGAATCTCCAGATAAACGACCAAGAGTTACGGGTCGAACTTGATACGATCGACGAACGACGCGATCGGGCAGTGTTAAGGGCAGAAGCATGTCGGCGCATGGTGGAACGCAAGTACAACACCAAAGTCCGTCCGCGTCAGTTCCATGAAGGAGACCTAGTATGGAGAAAGGCCGGGGAAGCTCGACGTGTGGCAGCTCATGGCAAGCTCGCGGCAAAGTGGGAAGGCCCGTTCAAGGTTGTAGAAGCTCTAGGCAACGGCGCATACCGCCTCACTCGATTGGACGGCCGGCAGATTACCAACACTTGGAATGCGTCACATCTTAAACTTTATTTTAGCTGAGCATGTAATGTTGTTTCACACAATCCAAATTCAAGAAGCAACGCGAAAATTTCATTCCCACGCACTATCACCGTCCCTCATTCATTTAAAGCCCAAGTGGACGAATGGAATTATCCTGTCCACTTGGCCGGGCGCTAAAGGGTTAAGCCCGAAGCCTCACAAGTCCAAGTGGACGAATGGAATTATCCTGTCCACTTGGCCGAGAGCTAAAAGGTTAAAACCAAGGCCTCGCGCAAAAGTCCAAGTTGACGAATGGAATTATCCTGTCAACTTGGCCGGGCGGTAAGGGGTTAAGCCCGACGCCTCATATAAATCCCAAGTTGACGAATGGAACTGTCCTGTCAACTTGGTTTAACGGTAAGAGTTTACACTCACCGTCTCCTCACCCGTCGTCTCCCGTGCGAAACTCAGTTAAACGAATAAATTCACCCACTACAAATGGTAGCACGAGCCGAACAGAACCAGAATAAATGAACGATAAAATTAACACGCAAAATACCCATTCATCAAAAAACAATCCAGAAACATCAAAAAGTATATGATCGGCCGGCAAAAGTAAACAGTACAATTCACTGTTTACATTCTGGCCGATACCGAATGGTTCCTAACTTAACAAGTAAAAATATAAACAAGAAAAATTATTCTTCAGGAGGATCGGCAGCAGATCCGACCACTTCAACCCGTTCGCCATCTCCTTCGGCATTTTCCTCGCCTGCTTCGGCCTCCTCCGGATCCTGAATGTCCGTTAAGACGCCATGATACACGTCCTTGTAAATGTCGAACCCAAGAGAGAGCGGCTTCTCGACCTTCAGCAGAACCTCCACTTGACGGATGGCCTTGTAAAAGCCGTCCTCATGTTCCGCCACCAGACTATCATTCAAAGACATTATCTTATCTTCAGCTGTCTTAAGGTCTGCACGCGCTTTCTTCAGCTCGGTGTGCAATTCCACCGTCCGGCCCTGAAGCTTCTCTTCCACCTCCTTCAATCTCACAACATCTTCCTCCAACTGCTTTTGATTCTCTTCGGCGGCAGCCTTCGCCTTCCTTTCCTCCTCGAGCAGTTGGGTCGTTTCCTGAAGCTTCTCGGCCGACCGTTTCTTCTCGTCCTCCAGAGCCTGTCGAGCGCCCGCCAGCTCATCCTCCAAGGCCTTAACCTTTTTCTCCTCCTCAATCAGCAGCTTCTTCACCTCGCCGGATCCGCGAACATCCCCTTGTTCACGTATATAGTCAATCATGGCCGCCGTCCGGTTAGCCATCTCGGACACAGAGTCTAGCATGACTCTACCCGGTAAGGACTCCAGCAGAGCGACATAGGCCGGTCCCCGATTAAACTCGATAAACCGGCTTACATTGTAATCCGGGCTGAAAACGCCGCCCGGCAGAGGAGTAACCGGCTCCTTCCCTTCACGGCGATGTCGCTTAGAGGAGGATTTCCCCCCTTTTCGCGATTTTCTCTTCCGATGCCCCGACGTAGTGATGGGCGCGGACTCGGAGGGAATTTCCACAACCGGAGCAGCAGTCGCCGAGCTGGTCAGATTGACGAGGGGAGTGTTGTGGGATGGAGGAGGAACAGAAGTCCCTTCCCCTTGTTGGGCAGCCACATTGGTGCTTCCACTAGCCCCTACAGTAGGCCCGCGGACGGCCACTGTCACCCGAGCGGGAGGCGGCTTCATAGGCGGAGGAACGTCTTGGCTGGGCCCGAAACTAGCAGCACGGGCCGATGCTTTCTTTTTCATCGAAAGGAAATTGGATTGGCGGGGTCCGGGAGTCGCCATGCAACCTGAGGAAAAACGAGAAATTCAGCTAAGTTATAACCTTCGTAAAAGGAAAAAATGGAATAAATCACATACCGAGCGCTCTTTGAGCGCAATCCTCGTAAGGGATACAGTCGACAAGGCAACGGGCGGGGACGCGGCGGGAGAGGGTGTCAATCACATCCACCACACAAAAGTCTTCCATTTCCAGCTCCCGCTTCGAAATGGCCTCCATCTTTGTTGGGTTGTCCGTCCAGTATAAGGGAAATAAAGGGTGGCCGTCCTTATCAAAAAAATCAGGACGGCCCGCGTCCTTAATAACCACTTTAAAGAATTGATCTTTAAAATTTTTGAAGGACTCGGCATACGGTTTAAACAGGGTGCGCTTCCCTACGGAAGATAAAGACACTAAGCCTCCCTTCGGATGAGGACGGACGTTGAAATAGTGAAGGAAGGACCGCACGGTCGGGGTGACGCCGGCCACCATACACTCTACCCCATAGGCTTGAATAGCAGCCCAAGAGTTAGGGTGCAGTTGTGTAGGTGCGACATTCAACTCCCGCAACACCCCGGCCTGGAAGTCGGTAAATGGAACCCGCACGTGCAGTTGAGCGAACAAATTCGCGTACATGAAGAAAAAGTCATTTGCGCTGGTGCCTTTCCCGTGGCAAACGCGCTCGTTCTCCGTACTAACGGCTACTCTTACCAAGCGCGTGTCTGCCGTATCTCTCACTAAATAGGATCGGGCTACCCAATCCTGGAGAGATGTGCGCGAAATACTGGACGGTTGAGTGTTTGTGTCAAACCCGGCCCAGTCATACCCATCTACCCGGGGAAGCCCTCCCACCGGGACCAAAGGCGCCGGATCCACGGTCAAGCCCCCTCGCAATAAAAATAGGGGGGCTCCGTGGAAGATCCGTCCGCTGTTAACCGGGGCGGAGGACCCCTGAGCTACGGTCACCGCCTCAACCAGAGCGGATGGCACGGCCGAATCCTCTTCCACTGTCCGGTCTTCCGACGACGAACCGCTGGTGGAGCCGGACGAGCCGGTCGATGACGAACCACTGCTGCCGCTACCCTCACCCGCGCCCCCGCCACGACCCGACGATTCCAGAGAAGACTCAACGCACACAACAACCATCTTATTACCTGGGCAGATGAAAAGAATAGAGCTTGGAAGGAAGAAAGAAGGATGCATCCGTAATAGTCACCCTACTCCTATTTATAGAAAATTTTTCAAAAACTGCCTCCGATCTCCACCATTAATCTTCAACACGTTCAATGCTCCAGATTCAAACGACGCCTCGTCTCCCACCCACGATTCCGCCACGAGTGTTTTCCCGCCTAAACTCCACCTCTGCCTTTCCCCAGTCTCGCCGCTCACCTGACGGACACATCCCTTTTCCGAAACCCTTCGGCCCCTTACGACGCCTCGGGCTTGGGGGGCTTGTGTACCCTACGTGACCCACCCGGACAAAAGAGACCGAACACGCGAAGTGTGTACCCTACGTGACCGTCCGTCCACGAGACCCACCCGGACAAAANAGACCGGACACGCGAAGACCAGNCNTTGGAATCCATTTTANTGCACGACTGGTTAACACGACCGGATAGAGCACGGCCGGCTGAAACCTCGCCCTGTCTTCGCAAAACGTGTATAGCCTAAAATGACGAACCACATTCAGCTGNAGTGTCCGCATGAAGGACTGCTTCTCGTTGACAGTGAGATGGCCGTCCGGCGAAGATCAACGGAAATTTTAGAAGCTGCACAGCGTTAAGGTAAAACCAGATTAACCCCAACAGGCTTGCAATTGGGCCTGGATTAAGATTCTGCTAATCACTGGCCCATAGAAAAAACTATAAATAAAAGTCAAAGGTGAAAGGTAGGTGGTTACATTGAATGCACATTTATATCACTTTCTCTTTCTATCATTAATCTCTAAACCAAACATTGACTTGAGCGTCGGAGTGCTTTTAGCAGGTACCCGACCGGGCATTCCAAGACATCAAGAAGGAAGCACCGATCGCGAGCGAATGGAAGATCTGAGCGGACGGTAACGGAGAGTCCGGACCGACCAAACCAAGACCGTAGAAACAAATATTATTTAGTGGACAAGTGGTGCCTATTACTAGTGACAACAAAGGAATTGAATGCAGAGTTGTTCCAGCAACTATTAAATGTGAGAAGGAAGATAAAATAAAAACTATTCTTCTAACAGTGTTGCTAATATTTTTTTTATTGACGTCGTTCTTTTGTTCTTAACTTCTGATCCTGTAAGCTTCATTTTATTTTGGTAAAATATATTTTTTTAATTGGTTATAAATATTTGAAATGATTTTTATTTTATTTTTTATTTATTATAGTCTTAAAAAACGTAATTATATTTAATTTAATTTTTTTTAATGTAATCTTAAAAAATATAATTCTGATCAATTTATTTTTCACCTTTCAGATTTTTATTGATATGCACCACAAATAATGAATTGAATATTTTTGTTTAATAATTTATATCTAAACTCAATCACTGTGAAAGCCAAATCAACATGTTCTTGAAAAATTTGTGGAACAAACCCAAAAGGCGCCAAATGTTCAGCAACGAGCGAAGATAATGACAGACAAAGAATCTTAAAGATCATGGATTTTTCCAAATGGTTTGACATTTATAGGAAGTAATTGACCCTCAAAAGAAAACATACTCTCTGATGATCACTCTTAAGGTGACGGTGACCAATGATTCACTCTCCAACAATAGTTTTGCTCAAATGAAGGTTCCCACAAGGCCACTACCAAGGTTTCGACACCCTTAACTGGTCGTTCCCAAACCACCGCTACCAAGGATTGAACTCCAACAACACCATCACTTCTTTCTCCTCTCTTTCTCCTAACCAATCTATTTTTCTGCCTCCCAACCCTAGAAAATTTAGAAATATTTAAACGTGAATCCATATTACCTTTCTAACCTTTGTCACCTGAGCAATGTTTGCCTCATCTTCCATGGTGTCAACACAACATTTTCCTTCTTAAAATGCACACCATCATTCTCCGTCTTCTAATAAGAGAGAAAGCTCTTGTTTTTAACTTTGTAACACATTTTATTGTCAATCTTTACTAAGTGTGAGGAATACCTAAACATGAGCTATGCCCAGAAAAGAAAGTGACTCTCTTGAACTTGTAGATCCTTTGTTCTTCTTCCTGTTGTAATAATATTACTTTATTATTGCAAAAGAATGTTACCCAAGGTTCATGAAGGGCATTTATGAGTGTAACGTTCCATTTCTTGGCAACGTTCCAATTCTTAGGGAAGTTTCATTTCTTGCCAACGGCTGTTTGCACCTAGTTTTATATACAGAGAGCTCCTCCCCTTCCAAAATACTTCAAATTGAGTCTTTCTCATTCTCCTTTCTTTTAGTTTCATTCTCTTTTTCTATCTTGGGTATAAGTTCTATTAGAGTTTCTTGCTAGTTCTGTGATCCTCGAATACTTTCGAGAAGTTCTTGTTGTATCCTGGGGGACTTGCGTAACACCGCGGATAAGTCCTTAAGGACAGTGACTCCGAGATTTTGTCAGTATTTTTACTACAATCTTAAGGACTTATTCAGCCATGGGTATCATCCTTAACTTGCGTAAGATTAAGTGTGGGGGAGTGTTTTCTCTCTTTTCTCGTCATGTTCGTCTTACAGGGAGGGAGACGCTTATTCTTTTCTCTCCTCTACTCTGGTTCGTCCTGCAAGGAGAAGAGGACTTCTGCATTTCGAACTAGGAACTATGGTGGTGACGATAATGGCGTGAAGAAGACGAAACCCCGACAACATATTCTCCGGGTGCCTTGCGTGGGTTGCTCGTCCCTTTCTTCTCCTTTCCTCGTCCTAGGTTCTTGATTTTGCGGTTAAGGTTTTTTTGTTCTGTGATTTGGGGATCATGGTTTTGGATCACAAATTTGGGTTTTTTTTTCTGTATTTGGGAATTTTTCTTTGGGGTTTTGTTCTTGTTTTCTGAAATTGGGAATTTTGGGCTTCTTGATCCTGCGACTTAGGGTTCCACCTGTTCTCTCATTTTAGGGGGTTTCGAATTGGAATCTGAAATTGAGTTTTGGGAATTTCTGGCGTTCTTGTTTTCTTTTCTGGTTTTTGAGGTTCTTCCTTTCTGCGTTTGATTTCGCGTATGAAGGGTCTTTCTCGTGATGTTTGATTCTCGTGGTAGTCGATGATGGTTGGGCAAGACAGGGCAGTGAACATGAGGGTGGGTAGCAGCCAGTGGGTGTCGTGGTGGCTCCAGCAATGTCGGGCTGTGTTTGGTCAGTTTGGACCTATTTGGGCTGCAGGCCAGAGTTTGATCCTGTTGATTGTGATTGGTTCAGTTTGAACTTACTTGAACTGCAAACCTAAAGTTTGGAGTATTTTCGGCCAGTTGGGCTTGGATGTAGCTTTAGGTCCAGAGGACTCATAATCTATTGTTTTAATTAATAATAATAAATTGTAAAAAAAAAATTGTAATTGGAGAGAGACTTTTATGATAATAACTATTATAATTATAATTACGAGAAGGAAAATTATTATTAATTATTTAGTAATTAATTGGTAATGAAATTAATTTAAATTAAAATTGGAAAGAGAAATTAATTTGATTGGGATTTTAATTAATTGGAAATTTTTTTAATGATGGATTATAGTAATAAATGATTTATTATTTTGGAATGATATTTATTTATTGTTTGTTATTTATTGTTTGAGTAGAATCCATTGAGCACATTGTATTTTGAATGAGACTTTAGATAACGATGAATGATGAACAAATAGTGTCAGATAGAGAATGAGAATGAAATTGTTGTTAGAAATAAACTATTTCTAGGATTGAACTTTGAAATGAAAGACATCGGTGAAAGCCTTAGAATCATAAGGAAGGGAGATAGTACATTACTATCCCAAGAACAATATATTGAGAAACTTCTTAATAAGTTTGAGTATTATGAATTCAAACTTGTGACTACCCTTTATGATGTTATTTCTAAATTAATGAAAAATAGAGGATAATCATTATCTCACCCTCGGTATGCCCAGATAATTGGGAGCTTACTACACTTGATGAGGTTTTTTAGACCAGATATTGCTTATGCAGTAGGTAGACTGAATAGGTACACTCAATGTCCAAATCAGGAACATTGGGATGCACTTATTAGGCTTATGAGATACTTAAGAGGTTCAATAGATTATGCCATTGAATATAGTGGATTTTCCATTGTACTAGAAGGGTACAATGATGCTAACTAGATCTCTGATTCAGACGAGACAAAATCCATTAGTGGTTATATATTCACACTTGGGGGTGGTGCGATTACATGGAGATCAGTCAGACAAACAATTATTGCAAGATCAACGATGAAATCTAAGTTTGTCGCACTTGAGATGGCTGGCAGTGAGGCTGAGTGGTTGAAAAACTTCTTAGCAAACATTCCACTAGGAATGAAACAAACCTCATAGGTGTCTATACACTGTGATTGTCAATCGGCAATAATTATAGCTAAAAACAATAATTACAATGGAAAGAATAGACATATACAATTGAGACATAATTTGGTGAAGCAGCTGCTAAATAGTGGAACTATTTCCATTGATTATGTGAAGTCAGAACGGAATCTAGCATATCCTCTGACAAAATCCTTGGGAAGACAAATGATATTAGAAACATTGAGGGGAATGGGACTTAAGCCACTTGAAAACAAACAAGTGATAGTAACCCAACCTTTGTGATTGGAGATCCCATGAATAAGGTTCATATGGGTAAAAACAAGTCACTTATTAGTTCTGATAACACTAAATTGATTTTAATCAATTATGTCCCTTCCTGTGGTGTGTGTGAAAGTGCTAGAGACTACATTATTGAGAGGCTAAACTTTGTCGTTAAAATTCTATGTGGTGAAAGAATTTTAGCTTAAACAAAGTTTTTAATGATTTTCATATCCCTTATGGGTGGTGTATGATTTGCAGCATACACTTGATGAAATCACCTATATGAGTGTCGAGTGGGACCGCTTGCATGAGATCTTGGCATGATCTCTAGAGCACTCATGAATACCGGGCACACGCATGGCCTATTTAGCGCAACACAGCGATAACAACAAGGATTGTGGGGTGTATTGTGATTGATAAACCTCTAGCACACGTCAAGTGTCTTTGGTTCATATAGCTTGCTATACCAATTACACTATGTGTTAAGTTTCTTGATCTAAGACTGATTCATATTACTTGCTATACCAGCTCTGATGCATTACATCCTATGAGACCTAGGATAAATGTTTCTTTTCTTTTCTTTCAACTTTCTTTTGCAATAAGCGGGGGATTATTGTAATAATATTACTTTATTATTGCAAAAGAATGTTACCCAAGGTTCATGAAGGGCATTCATGAGTGTAGCGTTTCATTTCTTGGCAACGTTCCAATTCTTAGGGAAGTTCCATTTCTTACCAACGACTGTTTGCACCTAGCTCAATAAACAGAGAGCTCCTCCCCATTCCAAAACACGTCAAGTTGAGTCTTTCTCATTTTCCTCTCTTTTAGTTTCATTCTCTTTTTCTATCCTGGATATAAGCTCTATTAGAGTTTCTTGCTAGTTTTGTGATCCTCGAATACTTTCGAGAAGTTCCTGTTGTATCCTGGGGAACTTGCGCAACACCGCGGATAAGTCTTTAAGGATAGTGACTCTACATGCCTCAAGAAATTGTGGTTCGAGATTTTGTGAGCATTTTTACTACAATCCTCTCATTTTTAACATAACAATAGTAACAGTTTCAATTCATGAAACCAATTGCTCCGTTGACTCACCAATTTCCCAAGTTACAGGCCTTGGTTTCTTCAATTAGAAAATCATCGGGGTCCTCACAAAACCCAGTTCTTGTTTTGGAACTTCTGGGCAAAGCGTTAGACCAATACCCAGATATCAAAACATTGAAAAATGTGCATTCGAAGGATTTTAATCTCAATTTTCACGAAAACCCGTCTTTGGGAATCAAACTCATGCGAGCCTATGCTGCCTGCGGCGAACCTGGATTGGCACGCAAGGTGTTTGATGGAATTCCTAAGAGGAATGTTATTTTCTATAATGTCATGATCGGAAGTTATGTGAATAACCATCGGTACAATGATGCATTGCTTGTTTTCAGGGACATGGTTGGTGGTGGATTTACTCCTGATAACTATACTTACCCTTGAGTTTTGAAGGCTTGCTCTTGCTCTGACAATCCGAGAATCAGGTTTCAACTTCACGGAGTTGTATTTAAGGTTGGGTTTGACTTGAATTTATTTGTTGGAAATGGTCTTATTGCGTTGTACGGTAAGTGTGGTTGCTTGCTAGAGGCACGGCGTGTTCTTGGTGAAATGCCAAGTAGAGATGTTGTTTCATGGAATTCAATGGTTGCTGGATATGTTTAGGATAAGCGGTTTGATGATGCGCTACAGATTTGCCGAGAAATGGAGTCTCTAAGGCATAAACCGGATGCCGATACAATGGCTAGTCTCCTGCCAACATTAACTGACACTTCATAAGAAATTATTTCATATGTTAAGCTGATGTTTGTGAATTTGGAGAAGAAAAATTTGGTCTCATGGAATGTGATGATAACTGTGCATATGAAAAACTCAATGCCTGAAAAAGCTGTTGATCTTTATTTACAAATGGAGAAATATGAAGTGGAATCAGATGCAATCACTTGTGCTAGTGTACTTCCAGCATGTGATGATCTTTCAGCTTTGTTGTTAGGAAGTAGGATTCATGAATATGTTGAGAGGAAGAATCTATGTCCAAATTTGCTTTTGGAGAATTCACTGATAGACATGTATGCTAGATGTGGATGTCTAGAAGATGCAAGAAGAGTGTTTGATAGAATGAAGTTTCGTGACGTTGCATCTTGGACTTCATTGATATATGCCTATGGTATGACTGGGAAAGGTTATAATGTTGTGGCACTCTTCACTGAAATGCTAAATTCAGGTCAAAGTCCAGATTCCATTGCCTTTGTCGCAATTATCTCGGCCTGTAGCCATTCGGGATTATACAATGAAGGGAAGTTTTACTTTAAGCAGATGACAAACAATTATGGAATATCACCAAGAATTGAACACTTTTCTTGTTTGGTGGATCTTTTAGGACGATCTGGAGGAGTAGATGAGGCATATAATTTCATTAAACAAATGCCAATGGAGCCTAATGAAAGAATTTGGGGAACACTGCTAAGCTCCTGTCGGGTGTACTCCAACATGGATATTGGGCTTGTAGCTGCTGACAAACTTCTTCAGTTGGCTCTTGAGGAATTTGGCTACTATGTGTTGTTATCAAATATTTATGCCAAGGCTGGTAGATGGGCAGAAGTAACAACTACTCGATCACTAATGAAGAGAAGAAAAATTCGAAAAAGACCTGGGATCAACAATGTTGAGCTCAATAATCAGGTCTACACCTTTCTTGCGGGTGACACGTCACACCCACAACCAAAGGAGATAAATGAAGAGCTGAGTGTGCTGGTTGGGAAGATGAAAGAGTTAGGATACGTCCCTGAGACTGATTCTACTCTTCATGACGTGGAGGAGGAGGAGGATAAAGAATGCCATCTAGCTGTTCACAGCGATAAGTTAGCAATTGTGTTTGCTATTTTGAATACCCGTGAATCTCCAATCAAAATTACCAAAAACCTCCGTGTTTGTGGAGATTGTCATATTGCTGTCAAGCATATCTCTAAGATAGTTCAACGTGAAATTGTCGTCAGGAACACCAATTGATTCCACCATTTTAAGGATGGTACATGCTCTTGTTGCGATTATTGGTGAAGCTACTTCAGGCTGATCATAGTTGGAGAGAACTGCAAATTCAAAGGTTTCTATATATACTGATGGATAATTATCTTATTTCTTAGTTGTTTGGTACATAGGAGGAACAAGAACTTGGATAGAAGGAGGGAATAAATGTTGTATAGGGAGATGGATTTTCCAACATCATCATACTCCATTGTTACTGTTAGATGTTTAGTTGTGTGTTTATGTTAATTGGGCTCAGCCCATTCTGTATTTAGGGTTTAACCCTTATTTTACATTATAAATAAACAACCCTATGTGTATGATACACACATAAGGGAGATTTCTCCTAATCTTCTTTACTATTTCATATGGTATCAGAGTCATGGTTAAAGCCTATCCTAACGAGTTCTAAGTGGGCATTTCTGTTTCTATTCCATCCGTTATCGGGCCGCTATTGGACCACCCAATTTCTACTATCACGCACGAGATGTCTATACCTCGGCGTGAAGGGGGTGTGTTGGAAGTCCCACATCGACTAAAGATAAGGCCAATTTATAATATATAAGTGAAGTGCAAACCTCACCTTACAAGCCGGTTTTGTGGGGTTGAGTTGTGGGGTTGAGTTATGAGTACCGGAGACTGTGGAACTGACTGGAACAAAACCTAAGCTCTGAGGTATATACATCTCGAGCAAGAGACTAGATATTAATGGGTGGTCCGGTAACGGCCTAATAGCGGGTGGAACAATATGCCCAACAAATATCGCTAGGATAGGCATACACATAGGGTTGTTTATTTATAATGTAAAATAAGGGTTAAACCCTAAATCCAGAATGGGCTGAGCCCAATTAACATAAACACACAACTAAACATGTAACAGAGATTATGCTGTTCTAAAATTTGATGACAAAGGTATATATTCCTATTGGCTTTCGCTCTCTTAAAGCCTTTACTTGCTTTCAAAATAATGACCAATTTGGATAAATCTTCTTGTAAGTATTTATAGAAGAACAAAATATGGAGTTAAATTGAATCAAACTTTTGAAAGTCAAAATCTACTTTTGTGGCATAATTTGATTATAAATAGAGTAAATTATGTCCAAACTTATCTAAATTCTTTTTGTAGGAACCTTGATGAACTGTATAGTCACAATCAAGTTCATACAATAATCCAAAGTCCTCCTAATATAGCATAAGGTTGACCATGAGTGTAAATCTAATTAAATCCTATTTGAATAAGTATTTGTATTATCCTAACCAAGTTTAAAACGAATAATTTGGGGGAAAATAAAATAAAATGAACTACAGACAATGAATGGATCTTCAATTGAAACCTAAAATCTGAATAAAAGATGCATGGAATACTAAAACAATGAAAATGAAACTGTTGGATAAAATGCCGCAATGAACTAAAAATGTGAATTATGCAATGCTAATGCTTGGAACACGTTTGAATTATTTTAGCAATGCAAATGAAAGTATTTAGAAGAAATACTCTAAAAAAGAAAAATCACGTATAAAACCAAAATTTGGACAGCAAAATAGCCTATGACAGTGAATCAAGTTTTACAGCTTTTTGTTATTATGCAGATAATGTATGAAACTGTGATTCAATGAATTGTATGGTGGAATGATCATGCAAATAAGTTTAAAATACTACTAATTTAATTCTGTAACAAAGAATTGCAAGAAATAATCAAAATATAGCAAAATTTACTAAATCTGGAAAAACTAAAAAACCTAACTTCTAGAAATGGAAATGAAGTGAATTAATCTATAAAACTAAAATCATATGTGTTGAAGATGCTTCGTGCAAGTTTACTAACATAAAACAAGGTAAAACAATGAATTAAAACATCAAGAATAGTGCAGAACTAAGAAATTGTAAAGTTGAACCAAGAACAACTATATCAACTGTAAAAGGATTGTATGCGTATGATAAGAAAGGAAAGAACAATGTTTTGAATTGAAGAAAACAGAATAAAATATCAGAATTGGTGAAAATAGAGCAGAACTTGAATATTCTGAAAAACTAGTTCATAAACTCATCCTTGTTCATGTTACTTTCAATTTTTATTTCTAGTAGTTCAATTCTGAATTTCCTAGATAAGAAAGATCCTTTAGATCAATTAACTACAAATCAATCAGAAATTGGAGTTTAGGTAGGTACAATTAAAAGTAGCTGAACAAAGTGCGATGTCTATGGTTCATAATGAAGAAAAAGTTCAAGTTCAACAGAAAATATAGAAGAGTGAGATGAACAGAACAAAGTTGTATGCATTATGAAATGATGAACTACAAGAGCTAGAACTAGAATGTGGAACGCCCTCCTAGAGTTGCTGTCCCACTTCCAACTTCAGAGAAATGAAAAACATGTTGGAGCTGGAATTTGCAACGCACCAAAGATACTGTCCCCTCTCCCAACTTTGGAGAAAAAAATGAAGAAAATCTAAATTAAAGTGAACTCTCCTCTTTTAAAGCAGACAAATTCTGTATAGAGTAAGCCTTATATAGGTTACTAAGAGACTCAAACCTATAAAACCTATAAACTGTCTAAAACAAGTTATTGAAACTGTTAATAGCAGGTAAAACTAAGTACAAATTGCCCAAACTACTGAAACAAGACTACAAGACTAATAGGTAGTAGGTAAAACAACTCTTATTCTCCATTGGCTAGTGCAGGTCAGATTAATTTTCAAGTTATGTTCAATGGAGTCCTTCACAGCCTCTTCCAGGTTACCAAGTCAGCTTAGACCAGTTCACGTTACATCTTCAGCTTAGTCTAGCTTCCTTTGCAAGTTACCAATGTGATGCACACATTCAAGTGCAGCTGTTCTCATTCAAGGCTTTTCAAGGAGGCTTCCTTTATCAATATTTATAACTGGACTGAATGCTTCATTGCATACATTTCCATAGCAGCAAAAATCATCCAAGCTGGACTATTCTCTCAAGTGAACAGCACAAACAAGCTAAGAAAAGAATTGCATTGACCACTTCTATGTAATGCTGAGCATCCTTTTCTGAAAATGAAAACAAAATGAACTCATCATGAGCCTTCAACATGATAATATTATATGAATTCTCATGGAAATACCAAAGATTAGGTACATACTTTCACTTTTGCACTAAAAGATAGATAAGAAGTCAAAAATCTGTTATCGATTTTGTTAATGCTAACATAAGGCTTAACAATACCCCTATTATTTCAGTATATAGAGCCTTCACGCAGCCTGGCAGAATCAGCTACCTTTGGTTGGGTTTTCATATGGCATCCTTTAAAACCTATCCTTTCTCGTTACCTATAAAGCACAGGCTGAAACTCAGCCATTGTATTTGCCCATGGATCTATACGTTTTCAACATGATCACTCCTCAGCTTTCTGACCATAGCTATATCAATCACAGGCTGAACAGTGTGAACATTCTCAAGGCCATGACTTGTCATGTTTAGCATATCATTATCATTATGAGTATCCTCTTCTGGAACTGCTGCATCATTCACAGGCTGCCATATTTAAGATGCAACCAATCAGTTATAGTTCGGATTTTAACTCCAACAAAAATATTCTTTTTCATCCTCTATGGAGGTTTTCATGATTAATATTACCTTTTCTGTGAGAACATTACTTCGTTATTCTTTAATTATTCCTATCATCAGTACATGCTAACATTTGAGTTGTATTTGAGTGAGAGTTTATTATGAGAGTAATCTTAAATTATAGTGAATTCTTTATAGACGTAGATTAAAGTTTGATAACACTTTAATTGAACTGTATTACTTATGTTTGTGAATCTGTCTTGCTATTTCTCATGTGTTTACCTTGTACCTATTACGTTTGCAGGTTTCTCTGTTATCTATTAGTGTTTGTGTGGTGGACGGTCTGTACTGGATTTGTGTGAGCTAATTCCTTACACTTAACAATATTGTTTACAACAGAAAGCATATTTGATTCTATGTTTTTGGTGAATTTTTAATTTAACAATGGTAACAACATTCAAGTTAAAGGTAGAGTTGGAAGACATTAAAACTTAAGTAGATGGAAAAATGGGATTGGATTTCATCATTCACCTAGTCCATATTCCGGTAATCAATATGCATAATATAACATTCTTTTTCATTGATATTGTTGTAATTAGAAAAAATATCTATAGAATCTTCTTAATAAGAGGAAATATCTATACAATTGTGGTTCTGATTTAGAATTCAAGGACCCCAAAGTTGGCCTTAGTTGACAAGATGTCTTCTTGAGCAGAGTTGAAGTTGAATTCACCAATTTGAACCAGATTTTTAATTCTGAGATTATTTTCTGAGTTGTTCTCTGTTCGTGCTTTAGTTCCATGTTTACAGTACTTTATTTTCTTTGTTGTTATGATTTTGGTCTTTTCAGCTTTCCTTTACTACATGTTGTAAGATCCTCTAATTGGTAGATCATTTTCTGATATCCGTTGGTTTAGTTCCATTAATTGAAGTTTTAGATAATGAATTTTAGTTCTGCATACAAACTCTGTATTCTTGCATTCACCATACTTTCTTAAGCATCAGCTAGATTTGTTGGCAGCTTTGCATTTATCTTTTAGGTTTAGTTTCTATTTCTGCACTTGAAACTCATAAATTTCCGGTTCTGGTTCAATTTTAGCATCTTACCCTAATTGGGGATTTTTGGTTCTGTAGATCTTTTGTATTAATTAGCTGTTATTAGGTTCAATTCACACTGCCTTAGTTGTGTTTGCATTATTAGCAATTATTTAGGTCATCTAGTTGCATATTTACTGTTCAGACTATAGTGTTGTCACGCTATTAAGCTGGCAACCTTAGGTTCAAAGTGTGGTTTTGGGTTCTCTGTATACTTTTCATGATTAAACATCATTTGTCATATACTTTCATCCTTATAGACTTGTCCAAACCAGTACATCTGTGTAAACTGCATTTTAGGTTCATAGGGACATTTAATCAAACAGTTTCATAAATTCTGGATTTTCATTCATTCATCCATGACAGATTATAATTTCATTAGTGCATTCTTGCTAGACCATCATCAAAGCATATATCATACACGTCAAAATCTTCATATCTGCACCAGGTGCTGTTAAATCTGTCAAAATTAGGTTTAGAACGTGATTCTGGATTTTGCACAATTTTTATGTGATTAGCTTGCATCTTCAATTCACAATCATCATTTTAAACTCATTCCAACCATTGCATATGCATGTTCTGCATTAGCACCCAAGGAAGGCAGTAAAGGCTTTGAAGCTGTGTTCGTAAGCTGTCAAAACTGTCAGAATTAGTGGTTTCCATGCGTGATTTTCATTTTTTGCATTATTTTTTGCATCCCAAACGACATGCATTATTAGGATATATAAGACATGTCTCATGCATCTGATCTCTATAAAATGCTCGTTTTGGGTTCTTTGAGGACTTTCATCGAACAGATTTGAAATGCATTGTCTTCATTTTAAATAGCCAGGCACATTCCAATTTTAGTCTATCATTCTCGTTTTCTAACCAGTCTAATAGCATTCCACCATGCATTAGCTCTTTACATATTTTAGCTTATTTTGGGATAGTGTTTGCATTAGACATAGTAGATTAAATGCATTTTTAAAATTCATCTCATCATTCCCCATTATTGCATCTATTCTAAAATTATACCAATGTATCCATGTGCTAGATTGATATTCGGAGTCTTTTCCTATTCTTCATTAGAGGAACTTTGAATTTTTGCTTGAGTCTAAGTGCGACTAACAGCTCAAACACAAAATAAATATATAATTTAATTAAAAAAATGGAATATAACTTTTAAAAGAATTTAAAAACAAAAAACATATTTAATCCATTGTTTTTGTCTTTTAGCTTTCTAAGTGTCAACTGGGTCTGACAGCGTTAGTTAGATATTCTCTCGTATTGTATGTGTGTTTTTTTTTTCTGGTTAGTAACCTCTGTTTCAGATTAGTTACCTCTGTTTCAGATTAGTTAGTTAGATAACTTTAAATGGAAGAAATTAAAGTAAACAGAGTAAATGCTTGAAATAGTAAATCAAAAACAATTAAAAAAGCAATAGCAGAAAGAATTGTAACTGGGTAAAAACATTATAATCAACAAAGAATGGTAAAAGGGTAAAAAGGCAGATGATAAATTTGCAAGAACAGCACATCGCAAGAAATATAATTGGTGCAAGAAAGATTAAAGGAAGCAGTAAAGAGAATTTCAAATTGGTAAAATTAATAGAACAAGTGCAGAACAAAATGCGAAGAAAGAAAATGAACAAAATATAGAAGTAAGGAACTCTACCATAAAAACAGAAAGAGGAAGACTTAACTAGGGCTGGGCATAATTAACTTAATTATACTAAACTATAGATTATCCATACTCTATTATACTATAAAAACTTGAACTATTTTTATCAAAACTAAATTATACTATTTTATAGTTCAATTTAAGAAAATTAAACTTTTATATTAGTAGTTCAGTTAACTTAGTTAACTATTTTCAAAATGTAAAAAGTTTCAACTTGGTTAAAACAAATTGTGGCTCCACTACTATTTATGTTTTTATCAAATAACTTATTCAAAACTGATTTTAAATAAACAAATATCCTAAATTAAATTTCTAAAAGAACAATTTTAAAAAAATATTCTAAAAATTTAAATAAATTTTTCAAACTTGTTCTGAAATATTTTTAAGACAAAAGAAAAAGCACATTAAATACTATTTACAAATCGATATAAATTATTTTCTTCTCATAAATGTAACTTAGTTATTTATATTTGTATATTTACCTTTTCATAATTATATATAATGTTCGTTTATTTTTATTTTTATTTTTTCTAAAAATTATTATACTATTCAAAATTATAAATGGATAGATTTTGACTAAAGTTTTTCTTATCAATTTTTTTAATATAATCTATGCAATTAAATTTTATTTAAGTTAAGAATTTAAATAAACTTTTTAAACTTATTTTGAAATAGTTTTAAGATAAAAAAAAAGAGAAGAAAAGACATATTTAATAATTTTTACAAATTGGTATGAATTACTTTTTTCTGATAAAACATGTAACTTAGTTATTTGTGTTAATTTATACCTGTATATCCTATTTTTCATAATTATATATCATACTCGTTTACTATTATTTTTTTTTACTAAAAATTATTGAAATTTATAAATGGATAGATTTTAACTAAGGTTTTTTTTATCAATTTTTTTAATGTAATCTATGTAATTAAATTTTATTTAAGAATATAAATAAACTTTTCAAACTTATTTTGAAATAGTTTTAAGATTAAAAAAAAGATACATTTAATAATATTTATAAATTGATATAATTTTTTTTCTCATAAAACATGTAACTTAGTTATTTGTATTAATTTATATTTGTATATCCTATTTTTCATAATTATATATCATATTCGTTTATTTTTATTTTTATTTTTACTAAAAATTATTATACAGCTAAAATTTATAAAAGTATAGATTTTGACTAAGGTTTTTCTTATCAATTTTTTTAATGTAATTAATGCAATTAAACTTTATTTAGGTTAAGAATTTAAATAAATTTTTCAAACTTATTCTAAAATAGTTTTAAGATAAAAAAGAAAAAAAAAAAGAAGAAAAACATGCAGTTTCTGTATGTTTGCTATGCCAAATAAAATTGTAATTTATTTTAGTTACTATTGTACGATTTATTTTTTGAAATAGTTAACTAAAGTTAACGGCTAATAGGAAAGTTTAATTTTTTTAAATTGAACCGCATAATAGTATAGTTTAGTTTTTTATAAAAATAGTTTAGTTTTTATAGTATAGATATAGTCTAGTACAGTTACACTAATTATGCCCAGCCCTAGACTTAACCATTGCTTCGCTATGGATGTAATGCTGGGCAGTTTCAAATCAACATATTTGCTCAATCTCGAGTCAGCAAAGCCTCTTTGGCTTTACTCCAATCCAGTTTTGAGTCTGAAAGGTGATCAGCAATATCTACAAAAGACCTATTTTTCCTTTAAAAATCAGAAATCTACTTAAATTATAGAAAATTAAGAACTAAATATAACATAATAATAGAGTTTTATTCAATAAAAATATGCTAAAGCGGGACTTAACATTTTGTCACTATATTTTACAAAAAAAATAATGTAAAATCTCCTTTTTAGCAAAGGTAGAGTATTTCATATTTGATAAACGAAGTTCTAGAGTGGATTATAGTATAACTTTCATTTCTCATTTGTCCATTGTTTGGAAAGAATGTTTTAAATCACTTTTACAAAATATAGAATATAAAATATAAAGTACAGAGAGTAAATAGATACATAATTTAGTTTACTTGATATTGAAATAGTAAAATAATTCTTAAGGACTTGAAAGATCTCTCTCTTTCTCATCCTATGTATAAGAAAGTTGTGATATAAAGTACATAATAAATAAAGTAATCTTAAACACAATATAATAATTATAAATAAAGTAATTCTAGATATAATATAATCATAATAAATAGAGTAACTCTAGACACAATATAATGATGATAAATATGATAAATATTCTAACAAGTTTAAATATAAAATATAACTTTTAGAAATAGCTTAGAAATAAGAAAGCTATTCAAATCAAAATTAATAATATTATGTAACTTTGGTTTAGGTCAAATTGTCCTATCATTTGATCTATATTAACTCACTCCGACCTTCGATCCTAATTGACTTATCCTAATCTTTGGTTCTAAAACTCATCTTGAGACGACTTGCTTTAATCTTTAACTGAGTTGTACTAGCTTTCACTTTTAGTTAATGTCGATTTGGTGTAATCATTGGTTCAAGCTGACTTAATTTGACTTTTAATCTGATATGACTTGGCCGCTGACTCAGGACAAGTCGACTCGACCTTTGACTTAAGACATTGGCTTGACTTTTGATTTAGGTCGACTTGGCTTGACTTTTGGTTTAGGTTAACTTGACTTGAATTTTGGTTTTGGTTAACTTGTCTTAACTTTTGATAATTTAAATTTTCCATAATTTTTGACTTTCGTCAACTCAGCTCAAGTTTTAGTTTTGAGTCGTCTCATCTCAACTTTCGTCTTGAGTTGACGATTGACAAGGCTCAACTTTTGGTCCGAACTAACTTAATTCGACATTCAGTCTGTATTGACTCAGCTCAACCTTTAATCTTTGTCAACTTGTCTTAACCTGGTCTGAATTAACTTGATTTGACCTAAAATCTTGATTAATTAATTCAATTTAGTTTTTAATCTAAACCGATTTATCTTAACTCAAAATGAAGATCTATTATTTTGTAATTAAATTAAAGTCTTTAAAGTTAAATCTATTTTGACATTAAACTTAACCTACCTAACCTATTTTAAGAGGGAACTATGGAAGTTTGAGCTTGGTCAATCTACTCATTTAATAAACCTATTTAGGAATGGATTAAGACTAGCCCTATGTCAAATTCACAACTTTAAATCTTATCTTGTCATTGTATTAGTAAATTATTGCAAATAAAAAATGAACGATCTCTTTAGATGAAATGTAATTACTTGATAACAACTAGACAGTTCCCAATAATAATTCAAGTACCAGTCATGATGTTTTAGAGATAACTTATCAAACAAAATAAAAATTAAAAAATCTTTTGAAAATTCACTTCCTCAACCTTTATAAAGTTAACTCGAGTTCTTCCATGCTAGAAAAAGAAATATTAACTTATTTTCTTGTGATGATAAAGAAACAATATCTAATTTCCCTACTATTTGGTATGATGATGAAGAAGGGTCATTTAATCAAAATATCACCATTTGTATTCCTCCCTTCACCAACTGTATGAAAATCCTCCACAAGGTTCTTAACTACAATTATAACAGAACACTTAACCTGTCAACTTTTAGATCCAAATGTAAAATTTACAGCAGTTTAAAGATATGAAACATATCAAAATGTAAAATTTATCTGAGAAATCTGTGACTTGTAAGTTGTAATAATAATCTTCATGAATCTGTGACGTTAACAAATCCCCAATTATCTCTTCTAAACAGTATATTTATTGTATAGTGAGCTAGTCCAGAATAACATTCTTCAAAGTTAGATAAACAAAACAAAATATCATTACTAAGGAAATTTCTGCAGAAACACAACCTTGTTTTGAACGCATGACTTTCAACAGAATGATCATAGACATAAGGAATGAAAGTGTAGAAGAACAAACGAAACTTGGTGGGACCCACAGTGAAATCCAATCCATCAAATTGAGAAAGAATGGAAAAATATTATTTGGTTATAGTAGAAGACTGAAGGAAACTCTTACTTCTACAACTTCATTTTTATTAGGAACATATATATTATTTTATAAACATATTATTCCTTTAATCTTTCGCTTAGTTATACTGTTGTTTTTAACATTCTTTCTTTTAATTTTATTTTCTATTAAAAGGCATGCATAGACATTTTATATTCGATTATAGTATCACGTTTGAGCTTCTTGTGCTTCCAAATTTGGCACGTGGGCTCTTGTCCCAGAAATGAAGTCAATAAAGTGGTTGTAGTTGGTGAAGCAGAATGAGGCGACCAATAAGAGAAGCACGTTTGTGAGATACCACCATAGAAACTCATCCACCAGAATCCACATCAGTGCTTCACATCCAACAATCCCAGACAAGTTGAATATGAAATCAGTGGTTGGCAAGCTCATTTCCACAGCATATACAAGGACATGACAACATGCAGCTGTAACAAAAATCATTTTACTGGGGCTTGCATGTTGGAAGGGATTCTTGTTTGACCCTTCATACTTTATTCCTATACAATTCAACAAAAGGGCCATCAGAATAGTATAAGCTTTCTGCTTCATTCTGTTGATCCAAACACAATCAAGACAAAAGTGCAGATAAATAAAAACTGGTAGCTAAGCTACTATTTGCAGAGATATATATGTGTCCATATATATATATATATATATAAATATTTCTTTGTTTTAATCGCCAACTGAGGTAGCGAGCACAAGTAATACATTTGGCCGTGTGAAGTATGATTCGAAAATTTTGTACTTCGACCTAAAAGGTTGTTCTTATAAAGACAAGTTAGAACGATGAAGTTGAAAAGGATAAAGGACCGGATTGTCTGAAGTAAGAAATTTAAAGCATCACATAATCAGATAATCATGACCATTGACACTCATCATATATTTTATTCATAAATTATAGATGAAACATGCATGCAAAATTTGAACCATCCGATCTTCATTTTAATAATATTGGTTCTTGTCTGCATGATTTCGTGAATGCAGCTGATCCAATTCGGAGAATGTTTAGATTATAATGGGGAGGAAGTTTCACCCACGTATATAATACTAATACAACTGTCGATACTATTATATTATGAATGTAACATTGATATTTTAGGTAGTTTTGTCGTTAATTCCTCTATTTATATTCATATATGTTCAGGTCTTTTGTCGTCTGAAACCCTAGTTTAATCGAATTAGTAAATATAACAGGCGGGGGAGGGGAGACCGTGGAGAAACATCTTTATCTGCCCACTATGCAATTTTTGTCTTCGTCTTCAAAGAAAAACAGTATATTCCTACATATTTTCTAAATATTAATTAAACAATCTTTTAATAAAGAGTAAATATAATAAAAACACATTATATCAAAATGTATTCAATGTAAAAAGAATACATTTTCTTTTCTCAAATATCAAATTTCAAAAGATATAAATAACATATATTAGAGTATCAAATAAAATAAAAATTAGAAAAAAAATTAATATAGGTTTTTTTAGATTATTTAATAAATTAAAAGTATTTTAACATTTTAAAATGAGAATGACTAAGAGAGAGAAAATAGAGATTGAAATAAGTAAGGATAAAAGAAAAACTTCAATTACCCTTGGAAAATATTTGTTATCTTGGAATTTATCATAAAAGTTTAGACCAAGGTGGAATGATTACCACCTCCCTATATTTATACTCAATTATAAGTAACTATATATATATATATATATATATATATATATATATATATATATATATATATATATATATACTTATTTTCATTTAAGTCAAATTTAAACAAATGAGCATTATTTACATTCATACATTCAAGTAATACAATACTTTTCTATCAAAATTAAGAATTAAGGCAAGTTTAAACAATATCTACAAAAATAAATTCATTTATTATGTGTAATTGATGTAAAGACAGTGCATCATATATATAACCCATAAATAGTATTTTATAAAGTGTAAATACGTTTATAAAAAGATGTTTGGCGTTAAAAAAATATAAACTTTTATACCAAAATGCCTATTTGAATATTTTCACTTTTTTAGTAAATTTTTTAATAGAGTTTGAACTAACATATGTCACTTTAATTGGCTATAAAATATCAAACGGAAAATACGAAAGCGAGTTTCGCAGATAACAATTGTACTGTATTTTATTTTTTCATCTTCACTTATGTTTATGTTTTCTTTTAAATTTTAAATTAAATTAACAAAGATATTTATTCCATATACATTTTTGATAAAATATTATAAATAGAATAAAATTAGTTTTAAGAGTATGGTGATTGATGAAACTTATTTTTTACTATGAAAAATTAAAACGTATTTGATATCTTAGGTTTTTAAAATTATAAAAAATCTATGAATTTAATAAAATTATTTTATAGATACAGATGACTTGTTTTTATATATGTTAATAATATTGTTTCTGAAATAAAAGTTAGTTTCTCCGCCAAGTTCTTCATCCAGAGAATGGATTAAATATTACTTAAAGTGCTTAGCATATCCTACAGTAGTTTCCAAGACGTTGGTCTTTTAACTTAAAAAAAAAAATTGGTTGAGCTGAGCTTAAGAAGCTTGTAGACAGAGATGTCAAAATAGGTCATAATTTGTAGGCTAATCTGATTCATCACGGGTTCTGATAGAGATGGATTTGAAAAAATTGTATTTTTTTTTATGCGGGTCAAATTTTAACACGGCTCATTTAAACTCAGCTCATCCGGGTTGAACTTGTAGTGGGCTAGGTTGTCACCAACCCACCTACCTAATTTTATTTTATTAAAATTTTATTTTAATTTTATGAAAACATATTTATTTATTTATTTGCTTGAAAAAATTATTTAAGTTCTCTTTTTTCAAAACTAATTAAACATCCTAGGTTGGGAATGAAATTTGAGAGTAAAATTTGTTTAAATTTGAATTTTAGAAAGTTTGTAATTTTTTTATTTTAAAAAAAATGTAATTAAGTGAGCAGTGAGTCAACTCATTTACCTACCAACCCGTGGTGGGTCAGACTAGATTCAAATTTTTCTAGTTTGTTAATCAATGAGCCGGATTAGATTGACTCACTAAATGATTAATCAGTGATAGACCAAACCGAATAAGGCCGGATAGCCCGTTTTGACCTCTATTATTGTAAACGTTAGTCAAGTGGTATTATCAAGCAATAAAACAAAAAGAAATAAAGCTTCTAAACTATAAATTCATTTTCCTTGGATATAAGATTTATTTTTCATGTTTCGCATTGTTATTTTTTCTTGTTGTATATATTAATTAAATATTTTATTTTAATAAATAAAGATTATTATGGATAATGTACTATATTATTCAGATGAAATGTTAAAATAATAATAAAAAATTACTTAAATATTAAAATAGAATATCAATTAATAATTGTATAGATAAGTAACTATAAAAAGTTTATATAATTGAAATCTTTTAACAATTACAACAGGTGTTACTTCGAAAGTACCTACAAAACTTGGTAGATATTAAAAAAGTTTAACTCTTGAAAGAAACAATAAAGACGGCTTTTTGAATGAAATAAAACTAAAATATAAAGAGAAAAATAGTTTATAATTTTAGATTATTTAATAAATATACTAAACTATGACGTTGAATACTCCAAATTAAGATATTCTTACATTATAAATCTAAACAACAAATAAAAGTATTAAAAAAAATAAATAAAAAAGTATTTAAAAAGGATAGAAATGAAAAATATATATAAAAATCCTTAAACTATTAAAAAAATTTTATAAAAATAATATGGCACGTATGTCAATTTAGTGAAGATTTTTTTTTTAATATTTGAGTATTCTAAATTGTATAAAAGAAATAAGATAAAGAGGTATATAACTTTTTATATTGATTAGAATTATAAGAGGAGGAATATAGAAATTGTTGATTTTTTATATGGGTTTCAAAATCAGTATAAGATATTCTCTTTTTGTATAGGTTTTAAAACCAATATAAAAAATTTGTTAGTCTATATATAAACCCTTAAGATATTATAAATATTTTATAAAATTAATATAATACATATGTTAACTTAGTATAAAAAACATATTTTATGTAAGTTGGAAAATGTTATTTTCGAATCGGTATAGAAACATCGATACAGACAATATTTAACTTTTTATATTAATTTCAAAATTAATATAAAAAATATTATCTTTTTATATTGATTTTGAAATTGATATAAAAAATTTATTAGTGTATAGAAATCCCTAAACTATTATAAATATTTTATAAAAATAATGATATGTACGTCAACTAAGTATAGAAAAATCTTTATATTAATTAAAAAATGTTTTTTATATCAGTTTCTGAATTGATATAGAAGCAGGAATATAAAAAATATTCAATTTTTTATATCCGTTTCAAAATCAAAGTTCATTAAGGAGATGAAAATATTTGTATGTGATCCAAAAATTTTATATTGGTTTGTTAACAAACTAGTATAAAAAGTATTATATTTTATATCAATTAACGCTCTAACCAATATAGAAAGTGATGTTTTTATACTGGTTACTATAGAGGTAAATTGTAAACCTCTAACATCACAGGTCACAAACTATGTTTATTACTCAAGTTGTTATATGTTCCTTGAATCATTACAGAAATTAGATAACATGAAATCAATATTCTTCCATTATAAACCATTTTCCAGATATCTCAAATTTCCATCTTTTATACATTCATTTGCATGTCATCTCATGAGTTTTGCATCATTTGGGTTACTAGATAAGCATTTTAATTGTGAAACAAAAGGAAAATACCACAAGACTTTTGTAGGAGAACCCTTATTATCACATTCTGACTCACACCTTTTCTATTTGTATCGTGATACCCCACATTATAGACATTGATGTAACTTGACAACTCACTTTTGTACACGACACAATCATTTGGACATGCATAAATATTTTTATACTCCATATCCATAAGACATAATATCTTATTTGCATCATACTTGGGTGTTAGCAATATGTTACCTTTAGGAAGCATTTCAGTCAACAACTTTAGCAATTCTATGAAGTTTTTATCAGTTTATCCATTTATTGTCTTACATTGAATAATTTTAATACCACTAATAATCAAGTATACTTACTGCATTCTACATACATATTTTTTTCTGTGTCACTATACAAGTTGTCATACACATGAGCACATCGAAAGGAATAATTTCTAACATCTCTTCTGAACAAATTTTATCTTTTAATAAGCAAGATAAGACTAATTTAAATTTTCAATTTCAATATTTTTATTATTGATGTTCTTAATTAGTT
>NC_028359.1:16902216-16903973 GCF_000741045.1 Vigna radiata var. radiata | reverse complement strand
TTTAGAATGGCTTTGATTTCCAAAAATAAAATGGGTTTTTTGATGGGTTCCATACCTGTTCCTTCTCCTACAGATATCTCGTACCATTCTTGGGAACGTTGCAATACATTGATCATGTCGTGGCTCCTTAACTCTTTGTCTTCCTCCATTGCTCAGAGTGTTATCTTCTTTGATCGTGCCATTGATATTTGGACTGATCTTCGGGAACGTTTTTCCCAAGGTGATTTGCTTCGCATAATAGAGCTCTAGGAAGAAATCTTTAGCCTTCGCCAAGGTTCGAAATCTGTCTCCGATTATTATACTGTCCTCAAGTCTCTTTGGGACGAACTAGATAATTTTCGCCCCTTTCTTGTTTGCACTTGTTCCGCCAAGACATATCATCAACAAGATCTTATTATACGCTTCCTAAAGGGTTTGGATGAGCGATTTTCAGTTGTGCGCTCCCAGATCTTGCTTATGGATCCTCTTCCTTCCATCAATCGTGTTTTCTCCATGGTTATCCAGCAGGAGCGCCAACATATCCCATCAATGTCATCAACAAACATTGAGGGAGTTAATCCGTTCATCAATGTCGTTGGCTCCTCCTCCCACAACAGGAGTCATAGTGGCGGTCCTTCTCCAAAAGGAAGTTTCAAGCAAAACTCAAACAAATATTGTTCCTACTGCAAACGAATTGGCCATACCATCGATGTGTGCTATAGCAAACATGGGTATCCTCCTGGTCACCCTCGCTATCCCGGTAGACCACGCTTCAACGGCGGCAATGGTCACAATGACATTGGCTCTTCCTCCTCTGTTAACAGTGTCGTCAAAAATGCATTCCTTGATGGCTCACAGGTGACAACGGCGGCAACCCCACATGAATCAAGGTTTACTCTAACCCAGACTCAATATCAGCGTGTCATGGATCTTCTGCAGCAACCACACTCTTCCTTAAATGACGTGGGCCCAAGTGTTAATGTCCAATACTCAAATACTAATTCTTCTCCTATCAAACAAAAGGGCCCAATTTCTGATTCTCTTGGTATTTCTTTCATTTTTTGCACCACCACACACATTCTTAACTCCAGTAAACACACACCCTCACCATCATCACTCACTGTCTCATGGATCATAGACTCTGGTGCAACAGATCACATTGCTTCCTCTTTACATCTTTTTGAAAATTATTCAAAAATAAAACCTGTTGATATATATTTACCCAATGGTACCGTTGTCAAATCCTATTTTTCTGGTACTGTCCAAATTTCCCCAAAATTCATAATCCATGATGTACTGTATGTACCGGAGTTTAACTTCAATATCTTCTTTCTATATCAAAATTAATTTCCTCTCTCAAATACTCACTTACTTTTTTTGATGATTCTTGTCAAATACAGGAAATGGACACGTGTCAGATGATTGGTTTGGCTAAATTGACAAAAGGTCTTTACTATCTAGAAAACAAGAAGGAAGGAGAAAACCCTATTTCCTGTGCCAACAATATTGTTACCCCATCTTTATCCTCAACCAACCTATAGCACTTTAGGCTTGGCCACCTTTCTGGAAAACGTCTCAATGACTTGCATAATAAATATCCCTTTATTCCAAAACATGTTAATGAAAATTGTCATATTTGTCATCTTTCAAAACAAAGAAAATTGTCTTATACCTCTAGCACGAGTAGGGCTTCAAATGTTTTTGCTCTAATTCATATGGACATTTGGGGTCCCTTTTCTACCCCTTCTTTTCATGGTCACAAGTATTTTTTAACCATT